>NC_079376.1:16755000-16932500 GCF_021018895.1 Seriola aureovittata | reverse complement strand
GGAAAGAGACTTATTATTTCTACAGGTCTTCAGAAAATTATGTTCTTTCTAGGACGAGTGCAGTCTAATAGTGACTCAGATTGGCAACATATGTTTTTATCATTAGTTCATTATCATTATCAAATGACATGAACTTGATACATATCTTCTGGACATGTATCTCATCCTTTTTTTCCAACACAGGGTGTTTGAATTTGTCAGAGCCTCTTTTGATTTCATCTTCATAGAGTATCATGCGTCTTTTTAACACTTTCTGACTGCAAACTGCAATAAGTGGTGGCATGATTTCAAGTTAAGTGTCTTCTTCGGAAGAGAAGCAGCACAACGCTTTGGCCAAGACATAGCATTGCATTTTAACTTCTGGTTAGCAGTGCTGTTGAATGATAGAGATGAAAAAGAATCATCAGATTAAATATAAAAAAGGGAAGGTAGAAAGAGCAGGTTTTCTTTCAGTTCCTTATACTCCTCTCTCCCATTTGGTCTGTGCAAATAGTGAAAAGGGTGTGTGTTTGTGGATATTTAGTTTTTGTAATGAGAAACATATTTAGAAAGGAGGCCATAAACAAATAAAATGGTAAAGCAAATATAAACAAGGATCAGTGTATAAGCCAAATGACAGACAGAATGAAAATGCTCCATCACCACAATTTACTGGCAATCAAGATAAAGGTATGTATAAAATATTATAAGATACACATCAAATGCAGTGCTTTTCAAGGCCATGGTATTAAAACATTGTGCAACTTTAAGACTGAATTCCTACTTAACCTACTGACATTCACAAGTTTACATCTACTATTGAAAAGGAAAAAACAGTTTTACCGCAAATTGTCATGAAATAAAATGCTGCAATGCAATTAGTTATTTTCAGCATGGAAGAGGTGAAAGTAAAAGTAAACAGGTGGCATCTGGTTTCAGAGAGGCTCCCAGTTTGTACATATTAAGTGCCAAGGGTCAAGAATAGATCAGCTATCTCTCTCCACTTGATATATTTATTGTCCAGCTTTTAGATATAATATAGAGATACAAGATATAGGACAAATCATTTCAGCAAGAGAGGACTTTATCACCACTTGGTCCAGTCTTCATACTTTCACTCATGACTTCTTCTGATATCCAGGTAAGGCAATATGGATAACAAATCATGGGTACATACCATAGACTGTACAGATGGGTGTAGCCTCCGTCACATTAACCATAGGTTTCTGAAGAATGGTTTTGAAGCTTAGAGTGGACTGCTCCACTGTCGCCATCTTGACAGTGCCTGACTCCATCTAACTCCCGGCTAATCCAAAAATAGGCAAAAGGTGGGGTGTTAGTGGAGCCGAAACTTAGGTGCACATCCATACGCTCCCATTAGCATCGTTAGCACAGCTAGGTGTCTTGCTCGAAGGCTAACTCAAAGCTAATTAATCTGCTAGCTAATTAGCTAGTTAACAAGCTAAGCTAACAAGCTAGGTATGGTGAGCGCAGGCACTAATACATGCTAATGAGTGCTAACATAAATAAAATAACACTAGAATTTCACTCACCTCGAAAAACAGGAGCACAGACTTCCTCATGTTCTGTCAATTACCCGCAGTAAGGCATATCATTTGTCCGATATTTCCGTTCAAAATCACCCAAAAGGCACCAACGATAGAAACACTGCGAGCTGAGGTGACGCCGGGCAGGAAGCTAGTGGACTGATACAGGACCCACCTGTCACTATAAGCGGCCACGCCCTCAATTAAGCATAACTTTAAGACTTTAAAAAATAGAATTTAAACGGGCGAGATATATAAAAATTCACCCCTCCTACAGCTGTCATAAAGGGGGACTATATAGCTATAGAGACTATCGTTTTTGTGCCAGGCTATAAACATGTTTTTATTTCTGCGTATGAGTTAGGGCATTTTAACATGGGCGTCTATGATGATTGACTCCTCACGCATCATCATTGGGGTTAGGGGTCACCCCCAACTATGTCTGTCCACTATTAACTGTGTCAAACCAGTCATTGTCATAATTTTTCACTTTGCTGTGTACAGTGACAAGAAATTATACTTTGGCGCATCACTGGGATGTCATCATCACTGTGAATGTGTTGAAGCAGTTTCACAGCAGTTTAAATTAAAAATGTCACATAAAAACTTTAAATAGATGATAAGGAAAAATTGATAAAGAAAAAGTTGCAAAACTTACTTTGCCTCATTAATTACTGTTGTGTCTACTTGTAAAGTCATACACTAAAAAGTTTCTACTTTTCCAGTGAAAAAACATCCATTAGAAATCTATTTACAGCAAATGTATCTTTGGGTGATGGGTGATAATTGATTTTTGTAAAATGTCGAGCAAAGAATTCTAAATGGCAGATAAAGTGGCTACTAATGTAGTTTTACAGTTCACTTTCTCATCACCTGATTTTTAACAGTAGTTATATACACGTAAGCTTCCGGAGGAATATTTCCCGCAGCCCTTGAAGGAAATGGAACGCGCGTGTCGCGTCGCGTCGCGTCGTGTCGCGTCACGTCACACACGTCACGTCATAGCGGTTAGAGACTCTCGGTGCAATAGAATGAATGAGCCGCCGCGACCACCAACACACAAGAATGTTGAGTTAGAGACGGACACACACACTCAGCACTGAGCAGTACACTATGTTGCTGTGAAGCGGCTTTCTTCCTTTCTGACACTTAAAAATATTACGATACCTACAAAGAGAAATTAATTACTTCATCGTTTTGAAATCACGATGGCACGAGGAGAGGGCGCCGAGCAGTACGCTGCGAGTTTGCTATCAGTCAAACCTATAAATACAGAAGTCAAGACAGCAAAGGTAAGCCACGGGAGATATATATTTTATTTCTGGTGTTACTGAATTGAAGTGGGGTCTCTGTTTGGCCCCAAATTATCCAGGAGCTTAAAAAGGCGCCTAAATTTAATGTTTGATAAATTGCACTTCCTCTTACACCATCTTACACCTCAACCACTCCCCGGACTGATTTGAATTTCACCCGGTTTGTATGTCTGTCCTCGGGCAGCTGTTTGTGAGGTTGACATACCGGCTGACCGGCTTTAAAGGGGCCATATTTTAATTAAACCTAACATTTGAGGACTCCCCTCACACTGTACAGTCTTGTCAAATACAGCCGTTTTTAAGCCTAATACTGTCAGATGCGCTTCAGAAATGTGAAGTGGTGCTGCTGCTCCAGAGCTGCATGATGCCAATTCAGGAATCATTTGGTTTGGGAGACTAAAGTCACATATTCAACAATGACATTTGTAGTTCTAAAATATTTGGAATGATTATACACACACTTATGTATTAAAGGAGACTACATTAAAGAAGACTACAATGACTTAAATTTACAAGTGTGTATGTCTAATAGCCTCCAGAAAATTGTGTTGGTATTTTAAATGAAAAGGTATGACCTATTGCATTTTATCTACATCCTAAAATATAATAGCATTATCAGATCACACGACATTTCAGCTGTAAATTTAAGAAAATATTTTGATAGTTTATTAATCGTTTCAGTAATGTTTCAAGCAAAAATGCCAAAACATTTACTAGTTCCAGCTTCTTTAATGTGAGTATTTGGAGCTTATTTATGTCATATATGATAGTGAATTAAAAGTATTTGATTTTGGATTGATGGTTGGATAAAATGAACAATTTAAATATGTGTCTCTTTGGGCTGTGGGAAATTACATCTCTCATTCACTTAGGAAATGATTTTCCTCCATCATTAAATGTTGCCTAGAGGCTGCATTCCTTTCTTTAGCTTTAGTTTTTATTTTTAGTGCCACATGATGATTATGCCAGTGTGGTTTTGGTATGCTGACGGATGTGACAGAAGAGTATTTTATTCATCTGGTGATTTGTGAGGAGGCAGCAATTTCCAACATGAGGTGATTCTGCTTTTGTGTCTGTGGCGGATGTGAATTGAGGACTATAAGCCCCCCCTTGCTGACATCATCAAACCATTACAGGTGATTGGCTGTCGCTGCTGACTGTTAGCTACTCGGCATGTAATGTCATACTACCTCCAACATCCTATTGCTGGAGCCAATAGCTGCGCTGGAGTCTTCATGATGTAGTGGGTGTGTGTGTGAACTACAGTAACCTCATAGTTTCACACCACTTTCTGACTGGAGTGTACAGGCCCACACTGCATCGTCACTCTAATCTGTCTCTAATCTGACATTGTGAGCAGTGGGGTGAGGTATATTAACCAATCTCAGCCCCTCACAGTAACAGGTTGTTTAACACACCATCAGTTTTCCAAGAGTTATGGACAAAGGGATGGATGAGGGTAGTTGAAGCAGAAAACGGGGATTAAATAAACTCCTGAGAGCAGAATAGGAATGCAGATAATGATCATGTTGTACACCACTGCCCACATCACTTCACCTTGATTTATATCTCCTCTGAGAATATAAGCATTTTATTGTCTGCAGTTAGTTTGGATTCATAATATTTTGTGCATCTAACTGGATAACACATCTCCTCTGTCCTCCCCTCTTCTTCTCTTCCAGCCAAGGGAACAGAGAAATCGTCTGTCTGTGTCCAGCAAACTATGCTATGCAATCGGTGGGGCTCCCTACCAGATCACGGGCAGTGCTCTGGGCTTCTTCCTCCAGATCTACCTCCTGGATGTGGCTCAGGTGATTGACAAAAGCTACACAAAAAGGGGAGCATTACAAAAGTCAAATCATAATTTTCAGTGTCATTTGTTGTGCTATATAAACATTTCTGGCATTTGACTTATTAAGAAAAAAATGCATTTTGTACAACTGGAAAACGTTGTAGGAATACATAAAGTGGCAAATGAAAGTCCATTTTTATTCACTATTCTTCAAAACAAAGTTCATCCATTTGTTTATTCTGCAGGATACACTCATTCACTTATCTTTATATTTTAGCTTCTTTGCAGTACACCCTAATGAGCTTTAAGGTCATAGCTTGTGTTTACTCTTCTCAGCCTTGGATCAGTTTAACAGACTTTATCCTGTAGTGTTTGGTCAAGCACATTAACCTGGACCCCTGCTGCTTTGCTTTGTTACTCAATTAGCAAATTAGACCTTTCCACTGTACACAGTAGGAACTTCAATAAAGGCCATTCAGCTCAGGGGATGAGATCATTAGAGTGGCTTTGAATGCTACTCTGTTCTTAAACAAGCTGTTGTACACAGCCTCAAAATGTCTTCATAACCTCATTGATGTCATCATGTTCCCTACATCTATTCAGCAGTGCCATATGAGGTAGTATTGGCTCTTTGTTTTGGTTTCATGCTTCACTCTTTTTTCCATTTCTTCCCTCTAGCTGGATCCCTTCTATGCCTCCATCATCCTGTTTGTGGGCCGGGCCTGGGACGCTGTCACAGACCCAACAGTGGGTTTCCTGGTGAGCCGGAGTAGATGGACCAGCGTTGGACGTATGATGCCGTGGTGGGTGTCTGAATCTCATAGCAGCAAATTCACTTCAGGACTAGGTTCACAGGGCAAAGATGACATTATTAAGGAAATACTGAAAATGTGTGCATGAGAAGTGTGAGGTAAATGTACTGAGAAAAAGCAGCTCATGAGTCATTAACGGTAACCACGGCAACATGGTTGAAGTGGCTACTGAGGGAGAACAAGTGCAAGAATGCAGTCTGTATGAAAGGGTGTATGTAAAGTGTGCATCAGCAGTCCTTATGACGCATGCTAAAAGTGGTAAAAGAAGGTGAAAGCAGACAAAGCATTTGCACTTGTCTGTCACCTGTTTATGGACGCAGATGTGTGGTGGTATCAACCATCTGCTTTAACTTTTAGTTAAGACACCTGGTTTATTTTTTGAAGAGACTTGGCTCCGTGAAAATTGAATGAAACAGCTGGACAAGCTTTTAGGCGTATCGCTAAATAGGCTACAAGAGGGACTCATATATTTAACGACGTGTACCAAGAGCAAACTTTAAAGGTGTCCAGTGGCGTTTTCTTGTAAGCAAAGAAAACATTTAGTTTTACTCATCTCAACTGTATTGTTTGTGTCCTTGAGGCTTAACAAACATGTCTAGTGTGTTTCTTTCCTTATAAAATATTTAAATTGTTGATGCGTTGTTAACATTTGTCATGTTTATTTATGTGTGTCATGTCACCTACATGCTTTTGCATGTGTGTCCTCATGCGCATTGTTCCCTTGCGCTACTAGTGGTTAAAAAGTCCACAGGGTGCCTTTAATTTCCTGTATATGTATGTGTAGACACTGCCAATATAGATGAAATGTGCTATTCTATCTGTTATAGATGAAATAGGCAGAAGAGAAATATCTGGCTGTGGCTAATATGGTGCATGAAATACCAGATAAACTCAAGCTATAGTCACATTAATGAAAATAAAATCTATAATAGGTAGATATTAAAGATGTATAACTTGGTATAGACAGTACATCAAAATTTCTTTCTATAAACAAACTGGATGTAGTTCTGTTTCTAGAGATTCCCCGTTTGTCTGCTGTACATGTGCTAGCCTCGTGATACAGCTGGCAACCTGTCAAGGGTATCCCTACCTCTTGCCAAATGTCCATATTGGCCTCTGCTTCTTGAACAGGCAAGACATATGTTTAAATATATTTTTACTTTAAGCTTTAAAAGGCTCACCATGGAACAATAAACATTGCAGACCATAAAACTGTAAAATTTGAATCCTCTGCTTGAGAGCATAAAATGACTTCTGTAACCAAATTTATACAACACAATAATATGGCCATGTAATGCTGACAGCTGAACTGACCTTGACATCCTGCTCTTAAAAAGGCGCAGTTTCATTCACATGTGTATGTGTGAGAAGGGCAACAGAGAGTGAAGCGTGACAGTGTTACGAGAATGCCTGGTTCAATAACTGTATATGCTGGCATTTTCTCTCACGTGATGTCACAGTGATATCTTGAGCATCGTGGATATTTGAGTCAGAGATGCCGGCTGTGCACAAGCTCCGCACATTGTGGGTTGGGGGAGGGGAATTTACAGACTTCTTCTGTGATTGGTCAAGCCCACAACACACCATCAGCTTCAAATGAGTAAGGGGTGTGTCCATTTGTGTGTGTGTGTGTGTGTGTGTTTGGGGTGGGGTGGGGTGGAGGGGGGTTTGGCAGAAGCAGAGAGAGGTTACCTTGGGTCAAGTGCTTGGTTGAAATACTGGAGGTCATTGTTAAAAAAGGCAACATGTACATGATCCTCTGTGGCCCGTGTCGGTTTTCAAACTGAAGTGAAACAACTAGATGTCTGATAAGAACTCGCAGATGTCTTTTTATGTCCTCACTTGTCCTTTCGATTTGTGTAACATTTTACATTGAGATAATAACAGGGTTTTTTTTTTTGTGTGTGTACACTTAGTGTAATTTATTGTATGTATCAAGGTCATTTCCTGGTCCTTACTGACCTCAGCACCATGGCCTGTGTTCAGTCAGCCATGAAACAATCACAACCTGGCCTCTATTTCCAGATAAATTAGCTCTCATTAACCTAATTTGCTCAGACATTAAGCGAAATCAGGAGGTGCTTTCTTACTTATTTCCCACATGTGCCACACCAGAACAGGGGAGGGGGGGGCTTAAACTATGAATCGTTTATCAAAAGAGTTGCCAATTATTTTCTTTTTAATAAACTAACTGGATAACTGACAAATTGGTGGTTTCCTGTTGGCACAAAAATATCTTGTAATGTTTCTGTCCACTGCCCTGCAGCCATGCCTAAGTCCTCACTGTGAAGGGGCTTTTGTAAAAGATTTCCTCATCTTCGCTGGGAGATGCAGCTGGACTGTGGTCTGTTTAAAAACAAGTTTCTGAAGTGGCACCAGCTTCTCTGAACAAGCCCTGGCACTGAGGTCAGCTGGAGGGCATACAAAGCCGGTGGAAACGCCAGTAAAACTAAGTGGGGGGTGAGAGTGAGGTGGGCCAAAGCGGCTTCGTCGTTGGTCAGCCCACCCTCATCTCCTTCTGCAGCCCAGACTGAGCCCTTTCACCACACACGAGCTCCAGCAAGGCAGGATTAGGGGGATTATTATTCACAAAGCGAGTGGGAGAGAGTAGAAAAGAATTGGCTGCAAGGGAGGAGAAATGAAAAGTGGGGGGTTAAAGTACAGTAACAGTTGGCAGAATTCATTAAACACACTCTTTAACGGCAGGAAACAGAAGGCCGAGCGCTTTTTGTTTCAAGCCTAACAGCACAGAATGAAATTCACATTAGAAGCAATATCTTTGTTTGGTTTTGTCTCTTAAACAATCCTGTACCCTTTTCTTCCTAGGATCCTTTCCTCTACTCCGTTTGCGGTGGTGACTTACTTCCTAATCTGGTATGTGCCTCCGTTTGAGCAAGGGAAGGTCATCTGGTACCTGATCTTTTACTGCCTCTTCCAGTCAATGCAGACGGTAAGTCCTTCATGTTGACTCTGCCCAGTGCTCTGTTCTTTTATCTCTGCTCCCTTGTCTAACTACGTGTTTGTTTATGTTCACAGTGCTTCCATGTGCCATATTCAGCCCTCACCATGTTCATCAGCAGTGACCAGAAAGAGAGGGACTCTGCCACTGCCTATCGTACGTCAGCCGTCCTGTGTGATCCAGAGGTTTTGCATGTGTTGTCGTTCATGCTCTAACGCTCCACTCCTGTGTTGCTCTCAGGTATGATGGTGGAGGTGATGGGCACAGTGCTGGGCACCGCAATCCAGGGTCAGATTGTGGGTGGCGGCTCAGATTGTTCCACTAAGCCTGATGTCTCCGACGGCAGAAACTCCTCAGCATACAACACGTCCGGTGTTTCACTGGATGAGACGGTGAGAGTTTTGCACCCTGTGCATGATGTTGGGCAAAAGATGATATTTACAAACACTTTTTACAGCATCTACATGAGTGTTAGTCCAAGCTAATCCTGTCTTTTCTGTCTTCAGAAACAAGCTTACTTGCTTGCTTCAGGGGTCATCTCCATCATCTACGTCCTCTGTGCTGGAGTCTTGTTTTTTGGTGTGAAGGAGCAAAAAGGTACAAATCCATGAGATAACAAGAGAGGTTGTCATTAGTTCAGTGTCAATGTGGAATTATTTACATAGGCTTTTTGACATGGTATAACTTCATATTGACCTCATGCACGATACACCTACTGCAAGATACAAATTGGACAAATACCAGAAGACTATCTTTCATTACAGTGGCTGTTATTGTGCATTAGATTTCTTACAAACAAGGATTTTCAGCTGGCTTATCTTTGCTCTCTTCTCTTCCATGTTGTATTTTAGAGAGCAGGCATAAAAAATCCGTCCCCCTTACCTTCCGTCAGGGCCTGTGGTTGGTGGTGAGCCACACACCTTACGTCAAACTGGTCATCGGATTCCTCTTCACCTCTCTGGCCTTCATGGTAAAGCTGTGTTTCATTATCTGTCTTGTGTTGGATGTAGAGGTCACAGGTAGAGTCTTATTTGTAAGGGATAGGAAAAACATTTTGGGGAATCCCGTAGTTGGTTTCCTTGTTGAGAGTAAGCTGGGAAGGTTGATACCACTCTCACATCTTGAAGGTAAATACGAAGCTGGACTGGAAACGACTTGCCTAGCAAGAAAGCAAACTGGTTTATATAAAAATGTTGAACTATCCCTTTAACTGTAACTGTAATTTGCTTAAAGGTGACACTTCATATTTTTTTTATAGCTACTGGAGGGAAACTTTGCCCTTTTCATCACCTACGCTCTTGGGCACAGGAACGACTTTCAGAATATTCTCCTGGTCATCATGGTGAGTGTTTCCATTTTCCACTGAAAGACTCTATCTACCTCTTTGTAAATCCCCAATCAGTATTAGATGTGGAGGACATCAGTACAATCTGCAGCTGAAAACCCTGTTTGGCTGTCCTTGTGGCACAGATCAAACTCCCAGTGCATGTGGGGTTTTCAGCTGTTTCTCTGAGGCTGTTCCTCGCACGAGGAGATGCGTGGCACCGGGGCTGAAAGGGCAGATTTTCAGGGTGAGAGGAGGTGTTGTTTGGGCTCCTGGGAACCTGTCTCCCAGCCACACATTCACTCGCGGTTAGCAGGAGATGAAGGGAGAGACAGGCACACAGTGGAGCTTTTGTTGCCCAGGCGATCCCTCACTGCCACCATGGGAACTGCAACCATTCGTTGCGTCCTCGTTTCCATTTCTCCCTTCGTGGTTTCTGCTCTGGTCCTTCCCACTGATTAGGAGTGGAGACATTTTTTGGGCACCATGTATCATATTTGGAGAGGTGGGAGTGGAGGGGCAGAATGGAAATATTTACTCACAATTGATTGTTAGGCTGCTGAGGTTTCAGTGACAGTCTTGTTCCTGTGTGGTCATTTAACACTGGTTGAGTAAGTGTGGCCAAGAGGCCAAAGGTTGTCTGCCCCCTTCAGGGTCAACTCAGGACCCCCACAAAGCATATTTTAGCCTTGTCCCTTGACCTCCTCCTCCAGTGGGTACTTCATCTCTGGTTCCCACATTTCCCACAGTCCTTAATGAAGCCCAGTTCGAGGTCTGATTGATTTCAGTGGAGAATCATTTTCTTTTAGGGATAACCATCTCACACAATTCCTTTGATTAATATTCATACTCAGAGCTGCAGCCAGGATTTTAGAAATGATGAGGTCTTAGAATACTGCAAGTCCTACATGCAGCTTTTTTTTTAGATAGATAAGAATAGATTAGATAAGAATAGAAATCAGGCCCTTTAATCAGATGCAGCATCTTTGACCATTTTCTTGCAACCACATAAAAACATGGTTATATAAAACCATATACACCACAGGATATAACACGACTCAATCCAGGACTTGAATTTCAAACTAAAAGTTGATTTTAATCCCTGATCATTGTTTAAACAACTTTTCTTTTTCCACTCTTAATGTTCACCAGAATTTAACTTTCATGTACAACGGTTGACCCCAGGTTTTCTCCCACATACAAAATGTATGTTAGACATATTACTGGCAGCAACGTGGGAGTACACTCACAATGTTTCAATTAGATTTAGATCGAAAAGCAACGTAATCCATATGGCTTCAAGAATTTAATGTCTCTCTTCCCTGTGGCTGTTCTGAAAACAGAGATTCAAAGGCTTTTTCTTAGTGCTGCTGCAAACCATACATTAAAACAGTACATTAGTAGCCCTCAGTTTACAGTCTGTGTGTATGTAATAATGTTTAATGGAGAAATAATACTGAGAATTCAATGTCTCATTTTTTTCCCCAGCTGTCGGGGAGTCTAACCATCCCATTGTGGCAGTGGTTTTTGACCCGGTTTGGGAAGAAGACGGCAACTTACTTCGGCATCTCGGTAAGTGACAGATGCTTGTTTTTGGCACAACAAAGACATTCGTGTAAAAAGGATGGGTTGTTATTGAATTGCTCACATCCCTCTGTGTCTTTCTACAGTGGGCAATACCCTTCATGATCCTGATCGTCTGCATCGAGAGTAACCTCGTCATGTCTTACTTGGTCTCAGTGGCTGCAGGTGTGAGCGTGGCGGCAGCTTTCCTCCTGCCTTGGTAAGCATGAGCTCATTCACAGGCTCCTTCCCTAGATACAGATACAGATGTAGATTTTTGTCGATCGTGACTTGACTTTCCTTCTCAATGTTGTTTTTTCCGTTCAGGTCGATGCTTCCTGATGTAGTGGATGACTTCAAGGTTAAGAACCCGGACATCCATGGTCATGAAGCCCTCTTCTACTCTTTCTATGTGTTCTTCATCAAGTTTGCCTCTGGGATATCCCTGGGTATCTCTACCCTCAGTTTGAAGTAAGTTAATTGATCCATTCTTGATCATGTATAACTTCTGTAATTATTCTCATGTAGATTAGTTTTTTTCATCCTCACTATCCTTCAAATTTAATCAGCCTTCAGCTAAAATCTGCACACCTGTGATCTCTAACGCTATATGAGATTAACTCCACATTACAGCTCATCAGTCCCAGTGGTCATGTGGTTAACAATCACATAATCCTCCAACTAACAATCTTGCCAAACTGTACTCACATCAGCTCAACTTTTGTCCCTCTTTCTGCATTTTTCCGCAGATTTGCCGACTATAAGACTGGGAGCTGCTCACAACCCGAGGCAGTCAGTTTAACCCTGAAGGTGCTGGTGTCTCCTGTGCCTGTGTGTCTTATTATTGTGGGACTGTTGATATTGAGGACCTACCCTATTGATGAAGACAGGAGGCTTGGCAACCAAAAACTGCTGCAGGAGATCCTGTAAGTGAGGAGAGAAATGCACACATAAACACTCACAAACACAGTAGTTTATAATTCATTCTGGGATAACTGAACAGGGGTGGGCCCTTATTGTTGTGCTGCAGGACTCATGTCTGACCACAGTAAACACACCGGTGAGATGCTAAATTCAGCTCCTGTCTGTATAACTGAGCTAAATTCAAATGAAATACTCAAATAAACTTTGTCCTGTTGTTTTCATGTATCCTGCACCCTGTCTGCACAAGCCAAATCCTTTGTGTGTGACTCTTGGCTGTTCTCTCGTTCTTTAAACAGGGACTCCGAAACAGATTCCGAGTCAGAAGCTTCAGCACTTGGGAGCAACGTGTAGCTGGCGAAGGACGAGCCAACCACCACCGCTGGTTTACAAGTTTACACAGGCGGTCGAGGGACATGACCACCAACTATCTGTAGTAACAGAGAAGGGACCGCAGATACCGCTGCTGCCCAAAAATCATCAGCATTGATCGTCTCCTTCCAGTGGATTACACAGGTTTACGTCGCCCTCTAGTGGCCACCCAGTGTCATCTTATGTGTGATTCAAGTATTTTCTGTTTTGATTTATCTCCAGCTGTGTCCCAATTAAACAGCACTTACTACAACTAAGAAACATACACAATTAGTGTAGAGCCAAAGTTGCGGGATAATTTCTGTTGTTGTTGCTTTCACTTCAAAATTTTTTCTTTTTTGCAGGTTTTTTTTCCTTATTTAGCTGAAACGCAACACTGGGATCTGTCCATATTTTAACCTAAAAGGGTCTTTACCACTGAACTGGACAGTAAAATCTTATCACTCCATCACTCTAACAAAGATAAAACACATTTTCACCAACTACAGCTCCTGTAAGTGAATGGTTAAGGCTCATGGGAGCTGTAGTCATTTCATCTTGGTTGCGTTTTCCTCAACAAAGAGAAATCAAACTATTTTTCCAAAGATGTGTCACTTTATTGTTTACTGAGATGGTCCTTTAGTTATCTACAATGTTATCTACCTTGACTAGTTTTAAGCAGCACCTTCATTTCATTTGTGCATTGCATTGTGGGACCGTAGTGCTTTTCTACTTCCTTTTTGTCAAACCTCCAGTGTGACTGCACTACATCCTTAAAACCTGGTTATAAAAGGTTGGAATTGGGACACTGCTTGTGATTTGTGGTATTTTTTTTTTTTATGAAGTATTTATTTGCTAGTTTACAAGATTAGACCTTCACTCGTGCAGACTTGAGTGTGATATTACCTTTTGATGTTTACCATGTCTGAGATCAGCTCTAACTTTCCATTCGGAGAGTACTCTGAAGGAAACACATAGTTTCAGCCGATATTCATAAAGGGCATACCAACACTATTCCACTAATTGGAGATGTATGGAGCCACTTTTTTCCCCCAATTTCTACTTTTCTGTGGATTGTGTTGTTGCCTATAGATCATTTCATCAACGCAAAAACTGTAATAGTACTTGAATCTTCTAAAGGGGAAAAGGCACCTCATGATATTATGTAGTGAATGTAGAATATGTGAATCACTGCCTTATAAGCACATCTTGTATAATAACTTGCAATGAGATTTTCTGTTGAACTTGTTACTCCGATTGTTGGGTTTATTTTTCTTTTTGCTACTGAAAAGGGTTTCCCATCACACCTTTTTTGTGCTTAAACATAGCCGATCTCCATCAGGTTCAAAAGATGTTTTTGAATAAGCTGTTACAGCAAAGTCAACTCCAGTATGAAGTAATTTCATCTAGCATGTACTCACTTCCCAGGGGAAGAAAAATTCTTTATTTAACTATTTATTTAAAGTAAGGGATTATAATTTTTCTTATGAAAGCACATGTGTATAATAATTTATTAACAGCGAATGGTTGTTGATGGATATGTGACCGGGTGATTTTGAAGTCCTGTGGAAAACATTTCATTTATTTTTTCTTTTTGTAAGAAAAAATATCACAAGTTGCCATAATGTGATTAAACCATCTGCCTTCATAGTATTGTGACTCCAAAACAGCAGCACAAACCCAGATTTTCTATTACAAGGATCTCTTATATCCAGGAGACTTGTCCTCACTTTCGTACACTTGATTTCACCTCAAATTATCTCAGTCTCTCACTACATAAATGATTAAGATTTAAGTTCTAAACCTTAATATATTCCTGCATAGTTTTCCTTTTTAGGCCTTTGAAGTTGCACTAAATTAACTGAAGGAAGCACATTACATCTTTCCTTGGTATTATATGCTGCTGTATGTATAAATTGTAAATATTTTTTTCTAAGTCTGACTATGATGAGCAATATATAAATCTGAAGAAGCGATGTGCTGTACATTTGTAATTTTAAGTCTGTGAATAAAGTTTGTCAAAAAAAAATCCACCTCACCTTTTTATGTGTAGAATATTTAACCCTTGTTTCAGTGGGTTACCGGAGGAGCTTTGTTTGCTAGACATTTTAATTTATATTTAGTATGGTATTTTATCATTTAGCCTTGTCTTATTGTAGGCTATATTAATGTGAGGCTTGTGTTGAACCTTCTCACAGCGATGGTTCCTTTCGGAGACAAGCAAACAAACCTCGTCTGCTTGGAAACAGGAAGTCAATTTATCCTCCACTAATTACATCCAGCCGTGAGTGAGCGGGGGCTTCACGCGCACATTGAAAGGGAAAGGTAGAAGGACAGCAGTCTGTTGCAATGAAAACAAAGTGGCATCTCTATATTCTGTGGAGTGTTTTATCACTTGGCCTCCTCGGCTGTGCAGCGGACACTTATGAATCTCCATTTACTAGAAGGAAAAAGGTTTTCAAACTGGGTACTCCAAAATCTGATCCGATCAAACTGTCAACAACAGGCGACAGGAAATCCCCCCACAGATCACCCGCTCCATTGTCTCAGCTCAGCTCTCAGAGGCACCACCCTGCTCCCACACCTGTAACACCTCGGTCCATGCGCCCTGTAAAGCCCGAGGCAAAGGTCCGGTCGCACCTTGCTTTCCTCCCAGACGTCTCTGTCACCTGCTCCACGTCTGACTTTGTCGTGCGGGTCAAACCAGCTTTCTACGGTCTGGGCGCAGATGCACAGGAGCTGAAATTAGGCAGCAGCTGCAAAAGCAACGGGGTTCTCAGACCGTACGGTGACATCCTCTTCACTTATCCTCTGACAGCGTGTGATGCCGTGCGCGAGGTAAGATGACCATTAGTGTCATTTGTTTCCAGACTATGCAAACCCAGCGTCCTTAATCTTGTAATCACAACTGTGACCCCTCGCGACAGGTGCCCCAGGGTTACCTGGTCTACAAATTCGTGCTCCATTATGAGCCTTCGCCGAAACGGTTGCCTAGCAGGGCGCACCGGATTGATATAAACATTGAATGCCGTTATCAGAGGTTGGACTTTGTCTCTTTGCTATTTTCAACATCTTGTGTGTAAAGGCCAACTTTTTAACATCCTTGCAAAACCTGTCCAGGAACCATCATGTGTACCAGCTGGCTGTGAAACCCACCTGGCAAACTGCTGTCGTGCGTAAAACGCTGAAGGGGCGTCCCAGTCACTTCCAGATCGAGTTGATGGCTGGTATAGACGTTTCACCTGTAGTTCAGAGCTGTTGCAGCCTTCAGACTTTTATAAATCTCGATGTAAGTGGCTTAATTTGATGTTATTCTCTCCATTGTTAGATTCATGGAGCATACCAGCCAAGTCCCTCGTGTACCAGCTTGGACAGACAGTAAATGTCCAGGTCTCTGCTCCTCATCTCCCCTCTGGAGGAAAACTGTACATCAGTAGCTGCTATGCAACACCATCCAGTGGCTCTCAATCGTCCCTCAAATACACCATCATCGACAAGTTTGGGTATGTAAGGTATTTGAAATTTCTTGCTTTTTTTTTCTTTCTTCTTCCCTTGTCCTGATTTGCGATTTGGGATCAGTGTCATGTTGGTGTCATCCATAGCTGTATGCTGGACAGCAAGAGAGACCCGGGAGCCTCTTGGTTTATCTATCGGACAGACAGGACCCTGCGATTCTCCCTAAAGGCCTTCCAGTTTACTGCTGATCCTGACACTGAGGTGAGACTGAAGAAGCTATGGTTCTTCTGGATTTACGCAGTTGCGATTGTGGCTTAACTCTGTCTCCATTTCAGGTCAGCATTCACTGCAAATTATCTGTCACATCAGAGGAACCAAGTCCTGCACACAAATCCTGCACCTACAGAGGGAACAGGTGAGCATCAGTGCTGTAATCCCCCTACCAGGACTCATTGTTCACTGTTTCCAAGTGGACTGAGCATATTTTGTCTCTGCTGTGATAGGTGGAGGGCCCTCACTGGTGACGACTCCATATGTGAATGCTGTGATTCACAATGTGTGACCACTAAAACCTGGAGGGCCATGATGTCAGGTCTGTGACAGTCCTTTTTTTTGTTGCATTTATTAGATTTTAAGCAAATCTTTAAGCACCTACTTTGATTTCTTGCACTACAAGTGTCATATCTTTTAACAGTCAACTCAAACAACATTTAAAATGACATTTGACATCTTGAATTTTTTTTTTCAAGGCTCTGCCAGCAGTGAGTCACTGCTAATCTCCGATCAGCCTTACACAGCAGAAGATGATTTTCTACCAGCCAGCCCCTCCCTGGTCATCATGGGCAGAGAAGACGAGACTACAGTGAGTCGTCACATTGATGACCTGCATGGTCAGGAGTCTCTGTGGGAAAGTGCAGATGTAGTTAAGTATGATGATGATTATGAAGAAGAGGAAGAGGACTACACGGAAAAGGAGCTTGAAGAAGATGAAGCAGAAAGCAGGGTTATCCTTGAAGTGATGACGGATGACAGAGAGTTCGAGGAACTAGTTTTCAGGCACGGCGTTTTAGTGGAGAAGAGGAAAGAGGTGGAAGTAAATGATTTGAATGAGTTTGGAGTGGATGGCTCAGGGTATGAATTAGAGGAGGATTTCTTTGAAGGTGAAGAAGAGGAAGAAAGACCTGAGGGAAGAGAAGATGAGATCTCTGACGCACAGCAGGCGATCCATTTGAATCAGAAGGAAGGTGAAGTGCTCCGTCACTGGGCGCAGCTGGAGCAACTAAAAGTCAGCCTACAGAGAGAGGTGCAGCCACTGGACTCTGAAGGTGAGGAAGGAAACAGGAAGTATACAGACGGAGGTGAGGAGGATGAGAGGACAAGAGCCTATGAGGTGGAGTGGAAGAGAGATGACGGTCTGGCAGATGTAGCAGTTCACAGGGAGATGACTTGGTATTTCACATGGAGGTAGTATTAGGTCAAAGAATCTGAGACTGTTCTAACTCTTCTTAGCTAATTTCATTTCAATAAAAATAAACATGACAATGCAACTGACGAACTGTCTTTTATCATAACTTACATCAGACTAAGACAACATTTCTTTTCTAAAATTGCACATGGTAATTGTTGGTGAGTCTCAAACTAGGTGCTACTAAAAACATAACAGAGGGATGAAATAAGAAATGCATGCATGCCAGTGTTGGACAGCAATCTTCCTCAGTCAATGATTTCATTTGTCCATAAATCTTTATTCTTTCCATTATAAATGATCATGTACTACATTACAATGTCTGAAACCAGTTTCAAATATATTATAGTTCAACACAGAAATATCCCACTGTTTGAGCCACAATAACTCCATGATCAGTAACTAAAAGCAGCAGAAAATGTGCTCCAAAACAATGATTTCAGTATTTATGATGTCTGCTCTGTCTTTTTGTGAAATCAGTGGTCATGCACATGGATAGCTTTAAATCATAAATGGTGTGGAATTTTTTTGAGAAAAACATATCTTTGATTATGATTACGAACTATACAAGCAAACTTGATTGATATGATGATGATAGTGGGGTTTAATGCGACATTGCAAAGACGACATTCTGTCTGTGGAGACCCTCCTCTGAACATGACAGGAAAAATAACTTAAGATAATTAATAATTTTTTAACAAATATTATTGGTGTGGAAACTCTTTGGAGACAGAACTTTAAAGCACAGATCCATCATTACTGGATATGGTAAATGTACAAAATGTTGCTATATTTACAGATGAGAGCCCAAAAGTCCCATTGTTATGAGTACTGACTACAAGCTCTGAATCAGCAGGACATAGGTGGTACAATCATTGTTCGACACTAGAGGGCAGTATATTCCCATCTCCTGCAACAGTAAAACTCAAGAGTGCCCTCTGGCAAAGGAAAATAAACTATTTATTCTTAGTAAAAAGCAAAATGTGTACTTTAAGACCCACACCATTAACATGACATTCGAAGGATTTTCTATAAAATCCCGAATGTTTCAAAATGTAGTTTTTGAAATAAGCATGTCATCTGTCCAAATTCAGTTTCTTGTCTCTCTCACACAAAGACCAACTTGCAGTGAATTCAGTGTTACGTGTTAAGTCCTTCCCAGTCTCCTTCAGTCTTAACAATCATGTTGATGATGTTTCTCCTCCTTCAACAGTACCTGCTGTCCCATTTGTTTTCTCTGCAGCATCTGAGGTTGGAGAATGAAGGCAGTTAGTTTAATTGGGTGCTGAAGACATATACAATAGAGATGCAAAATAAAACAATAACTGATTGGATTTTTAGCCCAGCTAATGGCATAGCTCTAAGGAAGGCAATGTTGGTTGGTTGGATTGCCATGAAATATTGCACAGTAATCCATTCATTAAATCCATGATGAACTTTAATAACCTCAATGATCTCCTGAGTTTTCATGTCTTTAATGTGTTCAAAACTTTGTTTTCTGATCAAATACATGCAATACAGATGGCAATCCCATCAGGCTCACCTGTGCTTTGCATTTAGTACTAATTAGCAAATATTAGCATGCTAATAAGCTAACCTTACACTTGCTAAAGCTGCATTCATGTCAGGAGAGTGGAAACAACAGGAAAACCTTGTGTTAATTTGACTCAGGTGTGTTCCCCATTATTCCAAGTCGGTTAATCCCACTACTAACTTTGTAGACACATCATTTAAAAAGCCTAAATTAGCAACATTTTCTGTTTGGTATTTGAAGCAGTTTGTTGATTGAAACCATATACAACCGAATGGCGTACAGCTCTTTTTTAAATGAGGTGAATTTATTCTATAAAAGATACTATTTGATTTTGTTTAGATGTAGCTGTTACCAATGATGGTATTGTGTCCATTTTGCTAACACTCTCAGAATTGCCGTTTGGAGGATGACATGAATGTTTTTTCTGAGTCAGTTTGCTTGTAATTACAGTCTAAACAATATGACATGAATGCAGCCTCAATAACAGCATGTTAGCATTTCAGTTAGCATGTTGTCATAAGCATTCAGCCCAAGCTGTGCCAAAGTACAACTTCACAGAGCTGCTAGCATGGCTGAGTTTTGTTCATACTCTTGTTTCAAATCGAATAACATTACAGCATTACAGTCTTAGTCTGACAGAGAATAATATCTCTTACCTTGGATACTCTCTTCCTGGGCTTGCTGTCCTGCAGTTTGCTCCGTTTCTTCACTGGTCTCATTCTCTTTGGCCTTCGATATGGGTTTCTTTGCTACAGGTGGCGGCACCTTGCCTCCCTTCTTCACCGACTCTGCTTCACTCACCACCTTTGTTACAGAGGAAACCTCCAGGTTATTCTGTACACTTGCCTTGGCCTCCGGTGCCGGCTTCTTCTCAATCACCACCTTCTTGTTGTTCTTGGAGAAGATAAAGCTTGCTGTGCTAGAGGGGGACTTATGGAGGTCTATCGGTGATGTAGGTGAGTGCAGGCTGAGGCGAGATGCAGGGCTCTCTTTTGATCTGGCTGCTGTCCTCAGGCGGATGGCCTCCTGTAGGTTCATGGAAGGAGAGACAGTCATGGCAGGAGGAGACTTTTTCATAGGGGAGGTGACTGTGGATGAAGATGCAGATGGAGCCAAAAGAGATTGGGACTTGGGCAGAGCCGTTTGTGAAGTGACAATGACAGATGGAGAAGTGGGTGGGGGAGAGGTCATTATCAGAGACCTTCTGATGGGCTTTTGAGGAGCTTCTCCACCAGCGGATGAAGTTGGGACCTGATTGCTGGGCTGCTGTTTCCTCATTGTGACCTCAGCCTGTGGTTGCTCTTGGGCTTTAGGGGGCTCAGGACTGCTGTTGACGGACCGCAACTTGACCATCTGCAGGAGGGAGGGGGTGATAATGGGAGTGGGTTCCTCCTGTACAACACTGGCAGGGGTTGGCTCTTGGCTTTGGTTTTCTGTGCTCGCTTGACTAGGCTGGTGATTAACGCTGGTAAGACCCTGCACAGGTAGAGGTGGAGGTAAAGGGATGTTTACAGGTGGAGAAGGAGCAGGTTCTTGAACCTTTTCTGGTGTAGGAGAGGTTTCAGGAGCTGGTGGGATTGAGATTTCAGATGGTGGCGAAGGTGGGGCCTCGTTGGTTGCTGGACCATCAGTGTTCGGGGGTACAACTTGAGGTTGGTGCAGAAGGTCTATGAGAGGTGGAGGTGGAATACTCTGAGGGGGAGTGAGAATACTGTTTGATGAAACTGGGTTAGTTTCAGCGGAGAGGACATTCTCTTGAGGAACATCAACATCCTGCTCTGACAACTGGGGTTGTGATGGGAGCGGTGGTGGAGGTGGAATACTTTGTGGTGGATTGAGCTTGCTAACAAGTGTTGCTCCTTCAGAAGATTGAGAGGTGTCTTCTTGAGAAGACGATAGAGCAACCTCTTCAGCAGATGGAGCGGGGATCTCTTCAGGAGGCAGAGGGGAGACCTTGATAACCAGTGGAGGGGAGACATCTTTAGCAAGGGTAGGGGGGACTTCTTGAACCAGAGGAGGAGAGGACTGTTTGAGCCTCACAGGAGAAACCTCTTTAGGTGGAGGAGAGAACTCTTTAGGTGGTGGAAGAAAGACCTCTTTTGGTGGCAGAGAGACCTTTTTAATTGTAGGAGGGGAGACTGGAGGGGAGACTTCTTTAAGTGGTGGAGGGGGAGCTGTATAGGGTGGGGGAGGAGGGATACTCAGTGGTGGAGGTGCAATCCCCTGGGATGAACTGGACTTCTGTGGTTCAGCCTCTGTGGTCACTGTTGTCACCACTGATACAACAGATGTAGAAGAGGAGTCACTACTAGGAACAGGCCTCTCTGGTGGCACCTCAACAGGTATGACTAACCCTACCTCACCAAACAATGGGGGAGGAGGAAGGGGAAAATCTATCTCATCAGGCCCACCGACACCCGCCTGTGCCATTGGTGGAGGTGGTGGGGGCCAGGACGACTCTGGGGATACAACGGCTCGTACTGATGTAACAGAAACAACTTCTGTGGTCTGTTTGGCGAGGGGTTGAGGAGGAGGGTGCGACACAGGAGGAGATGGGGATGGAGAAATTTGTACTAATGAAATGGCAGGTAGGGTATCGATGTGGGTCTCTGTAGCTTGTATGGATGTCTTCTTGGCGTCTTCTTCTCCTCTCAATGCTGCCAGCCTTTCTTCACGCTTCTCTACGGCCTTCACTAACATCCCATTTAATATGTCACTTACTCTTACTTTCTCATCTTTTTCTATCACTGTGCTTTTTCCTTCTACATTCTGAGCCAGTCTATCGTCATTCTCTTTATGAATCTCTGCATTCAAAACCACACTCACATCTTGAACTTTCTGTCTCTCCAGCACATCCACTGTTACAGCTGGATTCTTGTGTTTTCTTTCTACCGCCAAGCTCTTCACAGAGCCCTCTGTAGATGCAGAGGGGGATTGCCTCTGCTGTCTCCTGTCCTTTGGATTCTTCTTTATGATGGCGTAAACATTTTCAGGTGCCGGGGGTCCCAGCAGCAACTCAAAGGTACGCTTGCTATGAGCCCATACCTCGGGGGGAGGGGGTGGAGGTGCGTGGACTTTAGGGTGCGGAGGGATGTTGAAGAGGTCTCTCAAGGTCCTTACAGGGGTGCTGACTGTGTCGACTGAGTCAGATTTAGGATCCCCAGTGGATTTTGTGTTTTCAGGAGCCTCCGCCTGTGTGAGAGAGGATGGAGCTGAACCAGCAGAAGTGGACCCAGGAAATAACCTCTGAAGCTTTGCTAAGATGCCTCTCTTGTGAGTTGGAGATGAGCTGTGATGCGGTTTAGAAATTTGTGGTGACGTGGCATCTTGGCTGGAGTAGCCACTGGACGGGGAGATTATTTTGCTTAGCTTATTCTCCTGAAGTGGTTCCTGCTTCTCCTGTGAGGTATCTCTCGAACCTTTTTCCTCAACCTTTGCAGCTTCCTCTGCCTTTAGCGCCTGGGATTTCCTGGGACTGAATGACACGGAGCCTGTTGAGTCGTCCAGAGAACTGGTGTCAGCGTTGTAGCCGGGGCTGTCTATGATTCTGGAGGACATAGGTGAAGATCTCGATTTGTTTTTCTCATTCTCCTCCCTTGAGCTGGTGATTCTATGGAGAGAAGATTCCCCTGAAATGTTCCTAACTTCTGCGAGATCACGTGATCGTCGCTTATTCTTATTGTGGAGGGAATAGGAGCGGCTTGGAGGAGGAGGAGCCCTCTTGGGCTTCATGACAGAGAGGCTACGTGCAAACTGCCCATCTTTGTTAACTGCATCGCCTTTACCTATGAGCTTGCCATTGGAGGTGCATTTGGAAGCCTTGCTGATGGAGGAGTGAACACTGACTTTGTCATCTCCGTTCTGTGACCTCTGCTGCCTGGGGGTGCTCCTGCTGGAGATGGTTGAGGAGTCAGACACTAAGGTCTCTGATGACTCAGAGTTGCTCCAACAAGAGCTGTCGGACAGATTGGGGAAGTTGCGGCGGGAGGCGGAGGTAATGGTGGAGGCTCTGGAGGAGGTGGTTCTGGATGAAGAGGCTCTAGAGGAAGCACGGGAGGGGGCTGGGCTGGAGAGCAGCAGGCTGCTCTTGCTGACAGTGCGGAGGCTGCTGCGACTCCGTCCTCGGCTGATTTCTACCACCTCGATGGACGGTGGCAACACAGCATTGGGAATTATTTTGGACATGTAAGCAGCCTGGGGTGACATGGTCATGACAGGACTGGGCGGCTCTTGCTGGAGGCTGTTGGCAGTGGTCATCCAGGGAACGGCCAGGGACCGGGGCCTCTGTTCACCTGACAAGTCAGGACCCAGGCGGTGCAACAAGGCCAGGTCGTCCCTATGACCAGCATGGGTAGCACCGAGCTTCTCGACTTGGTCTTTGTTGAGGGGGTGGATCACCTTCATGCCCTGAAGGTTGGCATTAGCTCCCCTTTTTGCTGCCTGCTGTGGGCCATCATTGGTGGGGCTGTCGTCAGTCTCACCATTATAATGTTCCTCATCTAACTTCTGAGTCACTGTCCAGCCCACTCTGTCCAACCCTGATAGAAGACAGGAGGACCAATTAGCACAAGTTCATATAACAATTAAGGAAATGCAAATAAAGCATTCTATTGTTTCTAAACATAACACAGTAACATTAATACCGTGAAATTTTTAAACATGGCACATACAATTTAAAGACATTCCCAGACAGATGTCTTTTGTAAATAACACATTTAAAGTACTAGCTGCGTACCCAGCTCTCTCTGAACATGCTGTGGGATACCCACGACAGTCTTCCTGTGTCTTCTCCTTTTCGTCTTTTCTGACTTTTTCCCAGAGTTCAAGGGCCTGAATGTTGATCCTGGGACAAGCGAAGCATGAGAGAAAAGGGAAAGAGACTTAATTCTTTGATCCTTAAAAAGAAATTTAATTTAAACTGAAACCAATCTGTACGTCACACCCATTAAAAGTTAAATCATTTTATGCAACTTTGTGTGTGTGCATCACTATATGTTGTATAATGACCAAGTGGAAGATCTGAATTATGGTGAGGTTACCTTGCCTGGTGAGTCCAGAGCGGGACGATCTAGTGGACACAGATGATTGTACAGAGACGACAGAGGATGTGTCAGGAATGGTGCTGTCTGTCATAAAACCTCCACCTTCTCCGTCTGTTTGGATTGTCATTGTCGACTGGCAAAAGGAGAGAGAGAAAAAAAAAAATCGCTTGCTCAAGAACAGTGAATTTGCAGTGTGCGTGTAAGAAAACAGCAATTCTTACAAAAGTCACTTACAATGGTGCTTTCATTATCCTGGTACTCCACTCCATTATTGGTTTCTGCAAGCAAGGGAACATTTAACTCTGTAGATTTAAAATGACATTCAAAACAGTGTTTATATATCCTCTGGTGCACACCCTCTTGAGCAATATGCAGACCATTATCAACATGCTGGCACGGGACACCTCTAATTTAGTGCTGAGGTGTAAAGAGCGTATCACGAGAGTGAATCGTACCTTCCTGCTGCATCATTTTCAATGCCTCCAGGGCCTCTGAGTGAAGGTCTTCCAGGTACTTGGGCCTGCTGGCCTCAATGAACACATTCTCCTGGAGCAGCGGGGGTGCCGGGGTCTTGTCATCACCTCGCTTTGGGAGAGCTTGAAGTAAAGAGAAGGGAGAGGGGATCAGCCTGGATCAACCCAAAGCTCTGTGTTACTATAACAGCAGACGAGGGGTCCATATGGGCAGTCAGGTATCTGCCAGAGACATTTAAGCGCTAGAACGGTAAATAAGTTTGAGAGTGTGAGTGCATTTAAAAAGGCTGAACTCCAGTTCCACTCGTGCCAGATTGAACTCAAGTGACTCTGACAATGACTTTTAAGAGAGGATTATCAAATCAAAACTCTACCTCCAGCAACATATGCTTGGTATTACACTTTTTTTTCTGGCCTAAGGACTATTTAATTAGACAGTGAAAAGGACACTAATTAAATTGCTGTAACATATTGCATGTATAGTATATCAGTTCCATCTTTCATCAACTCATTATAAAATACCTGAAACACCACATCATTAACGATGGGCACCATCCAAAAAAGTGACAAAAGTCATACGAACTGCAAAAACCTGAAAAACCTCCTCTAAGTGACTTACTGTCAAAGTAAATCAAAGTTGAGTTTCTGGTTTTAATGTCATGACTTTACTCAGAAAGTGCAAAACTCTGTATGGGTTATTGTCATTTCTGCATTTTAGATAAAATTTAAAAAGATTCAATAATAATCTCAAGTAAGAAACTACATAAAATCAATGATTATGTTACAGTAGCTTTCAATTTGCTGGCATGTGATGAAGCTCTATGAATGATGTGGTGCCCTCATGCTTCCAGGGCACAGGATCATTGGGCTAAACAACCTGCTAAGACACTTTTATGTAATGCTGACAGCTGCTCTACATTTAGCCACCTACTGCACTCTACTGTCCGCACTGTCGCTCTAAGACCATGCTGGAATTAGCCCTGACAGCCATGTGCTCAGTGATCGTTACTAATTGTTACCGCTGTCTCTTCTGTAACAGCATTACGGGTGCTCTGGTGTTAGAGAATTCCAATAATCAAGTATCTATAAATAAACAAAATTCCAATTATTTGTTTTCCTGACAAGCATCAACAGTTAAAGTGGGACTATGAATCACAGCACGTTATGTATCAGCAGAGTAAACATTACACACTGACAGTGACAGCTTTTTTATGGTTGACATCTACAGTGAATGACTTTAATTACTTTATTGCCTGTCTTAGGCGAGCCGGTCGATCCAGTCTGACCTGGTAATACTTGAACAGCAAAAAAGAAATTTCAACAAATCAGAGAATGAAAAACTGGCTTGGGTTATAAACCAATCAGGCATTGTCTCAAACTTAGAAACAAGTGACATGCGCTGCTTTCACTTACCTCTCCTCTTGAAGATTGTTGGAAAACAGTGGATATTAGCACTGGAGTTATTAGTCAGAAGCACCACCATGATCTCTCTCATGTAAAAGTGCACCAAAACTATGTCTAAGTTGTGTAAAAGAAAGAAGAACAAAAAACGAGATCTAAAAAGGTGCAGTCCGCAGTCTGTCAGTTCAAAAAAACATCCTGTGACGACAGCATGATAGTCTTGCTTGTTTTTGATTAAGTTGTTATTGTCAGTTCAGGGCAATGCAGAGCAAAGACGGTCTCTACAGCCAATAGACAATCAGAGCTCAGACACTAATCCTCAGCTGCCTAATTCCTGCCATCCCTCTCTCTCTCTCTTTCTCTGTACCCCCCCCCCCCCCCCCCCCCCCCGCCTCTGCTCAACAAGATACCCAGCATCCCCACTGTTGCTCCCCATCAGCAGGCATGCTTGCCCCGGATTGGTCAGTTAGGACACAGATCAAAGTGAGATCATACATGTAAACACTGAAAGGAAAGAGAAAGCTGTTGTCAGGGATTTGAGGTAGGAAGGCGTCACGGGTGGCTCTCTCACAGCCTTAGCTCTGTTAAATAAATAACAATACACTGCTTTGTTTGATTATACACAATTCCAATATATATATAGATATATATATGGCAGCACAGATAATGTTCCTCAGACCTCATTAACAGACACATAACTTTATTGTTTTGCCACAAGGGGGAGTCAGTGAATTAAAATAATCTTGTCCCAAAACAAGATGTGAAACATTTTTAAAAAGAGGCCTGCAGCTCCACTGCACATGGTCACACATGTGAAAAATGTTCCCTATTGTTTCCAGCAGCACTACATTAAAGAGTTCTATGCAGCGAGAACACAGAGGATGACAGAGGATCTGAAATTCCTCAGTTAATCAAGAGATGAATTTTCTGATCTAGAGGAGCAACTCTTTTTTTTTTTTTTTTTTAAACTTGTTTTTGAGTGAAATTTCTGTTGTTGCAACAAATTCTTTTTTTTCTTTTTAATTTCCATTGAGAACACCTCAAAACCAATCTGCAGCCTGGCGGCTTGTTCACTTCCTGGTGTGCTGAGCAGACATGACATGGAATGTTTGACATCTGAACAAATGGAAAACATTCCCATGGTCGTGATCCTACCGAGCGAGTCAGACAAAAGCAGTTTACAAAGCAAAGAAAAGAAATGAATCACGTGTTACCATGTGCATAGTAACAAGATGAAACAGATCACTGTTTTAATACAACTCACTACTAAAGAGGATACTTCGGCCAACAGATGTAAGCAGAGAGTTGACATGAGAGTCAGTTTTAGGACAACATTTTTCTAGTTACCATGACAGAACACACTTGCCTGGGGAGGCCTGGAGTGATGGGTGGGGCATGACTGAATGTTAATGAGGGGCTCATATTATCACTGGTGCTGTGATCACATTGTAATTGTGTCCATATGAATCACTGTCATATTAAAGACACCATCTGTCACTGCTGGATTGTGTGGATGCTGACCGTATTAACCCCAAACTGATGTTTACATCTCGGATTTGGATAAACACACTAAATCTAATGGATGTGATACTGCATGACCAGTTTATCCAGTTTATAAGTTGCAGGCTTCAGCCTCCAGAGAGAAAAAACAATATGTAAAAAAAAAAAAAAAATCTGCTCAAGTGGGGAATTGTGATGAAATTTTATGACATGTAAATAATGGTGGATTTAAATAGAACATTGTAAATGAGCCAACATCTGTTGGTAAATTTGTTTTGGTAAAATATGGATTCTCTGGCAGTAAACAGAGACAGAGGGGGCTGAGGAAATGTGTTGCATCACCAACTAAAGTAAACAAACTACAGCCAGTGAATCATAGAGCAGTGAAGTGTGTTCATGATATATAATACTTATTAACTTGTAGCTATGCCTGCTGAGTTCAGATGAGCAACACCACACTGTAAAGGGATTTTTGATTAATTTTTTTCATTTCATTTTTATTTTAGGAGTAATCATTTATTTTTCTTTTCTTAACATTTAATCGAACTGCAACTAACTACACAACCTAAATACTTAGGTTCACTGTTCAACTATAATTTATGTAAATTTTTATGTAAATTTTATGTACATAAATTAGTATTATACTGTCAGGCCTCACATTTTGGCGGGTGAGTTGGAAAATGTTATTTTTTGGGGGCTAAAAAAGCAAACATTTAACTTTATGCAGTCAGAAGTGCTGGACTGAGCCTGTAAAATACCAACGTGTTACTTCATTTTATCTGTAGAATGTAAACCTCCCTGCAGGTCGCTGTGACCTCACTGTCCTGAGCGGTAGCTACGGCTCTGCCTGACACCAAAATGCCCTTTCCTAAACCTAGAAGAAAGATTGACTTAGAGCGAAGACAGTTTTAAAAGGGCTGGACAAGTGATTTATTTTTATGAAGTCGCTGCTCTCCTACATGTGCAGGACAGAACGGTAGGAATGAGGGCGAAGAGAAAGACAGATGAGTTGCTCAGTAGAGTGAAAATGTATTGTACAAAGCATCAGTTTGAGACAGTTAGATACAACACCACACACATACACGTCAACACAGACAAACTGACATTCATGTGATGCGACTCTTCCTAGTACTGCTTCATGGGAATCAAACAGATGCAAATACCCCACACACACACCTTGCGTCCCTGCCCTAACTTGCCCCTCTCTCTTGTTTTGCACCGCCAGGCTGACAGCCATGCAGAGACATTCTCTCCAGCTCTGAGGGAGCTGTCTGCCAGGTGCTTAAGCCTCTCTAATCAGCACAAACCCAACTGAACGCACTGTGATGACAGTGGGAAAGAGCTGAGGGCTCGTTGTTTCTCTAAAAGAAAGTATGTTCAGCCGGGACAAATTCATCCTGGTCAAAGCTGTGTGCTCCGCTGACTGTTTTCATGCTCTTGGTTTTCAATGAATTAAATATAAACAGCCGAAAGGAAGGAAGGAAGGAAGACGTGTGGTGTGACAAGGACAACAATCCAGGTAACAGATATACCTGCATCATCTGGTGCACTGGGATACACTCCAATTCACTGTCAGACAATACAATCTGTGTGCCAGCAAATCAGCATGTATCAGATACCTCCAAAAACAGACCCTCAATGCACACAGATGCATACCTATTCTCCTCATCTTGCAGGTCTTCACATTTTGCACCATAGTTAATGTCATAGCATCAGTTTACATCCTCAACCTCCTCACTGTCGTTATCTGCCACAGTTTAAAGGTCAAGAGTGAGCAAACTCTCAGAGTCTGTGCCACTTGTGTCTCTCGATAGGTTGAGCTAACAGCAACAAATCAAATCCCATTAAAAACAGTGCAGGATGTAAAATATTCAGGCTTACTATTGCCTGTTTAATGTAAGCACAACTTTGTTACAGGCGCCTACAAAATGTGATTACAGACAATAAAACAGTGATATAAGTCAGAGAAGAGCTCAGCATTCTTGGTAGTAGCAGTGTGAGTAGCAACAGTAATAATGGGCTGGCCTCACCTCAGGTGAAATTCTTAGCAAGCTGATAATTGTGAGTCAAAAAAAGAGAGAAAAATCTGTTTCATTTGTTTCTGGCTAATTAAGGCACATTAAAGCCAAACTGCCACATTATTTTTAGCCATGCTAGCTGGTGGCAAAGATCTCGAGAGCACAAAACTCTGTTGATTATTCGATATCGCTTTGATCCAGACTGAGACATCTCAAAAACTACTGGATGAATTGTACATTCATGGCCCCCAGAGGATGAATCCTACTAACTTTGGTGATCAAATTACTTTTCCTCTAGCACTACCATCAGGTCAAAGTTTTCACACCGGGTCAAAATGGCTCCAATGTTTGGTTTATGCAAATACATGAAAAACTAATGATGTTTCTTGCATCCTCAGAAAATGTTAGCATGCATAAACTAGAATGGTAGTGTCCATAGTAAACCTGCTAAACCTTATGCTAACATTGTTAATGTGCACATGCCGGCATGCTAACGCTAACAAATACAGCTCAAAGCACCAGTGTTCCTCAGTACAGCCTCACAGTGTGTACCATTTACTCTATGTCCTCAAAATAAATTAAACCTTTCCAACTCCTCCAGGCAATAAAACACCATGTTGCGCTGATGTACACTGGGCAACGCTATCATATACAAGCAGAACTCAGGCTTATCACAGCTCCAGTCCAAGAACAGGTCCCAAGGGAACAGCGTGTTCTCATGTGTTCTCAGAGAGGAGAACTGCACTAACCAACACTGTGCACACCTTTATTAAACTTTGCTTACTAGTGAGGTCAAACCAACAAAGCCATCTTCAGTAATTGCACCATGCATTTCTGCTCTTTGCCATAAGTATTATTGCTCAAAAACTGTCGAATTTAACTGCAAAAGTCACAACTGGTGGTGACTCACCAAACTTTCCAGGCACATCTCTATCAGTCTCTCTAAGGACTTGCCACAGTGTGTCGACAAACGTTTTCCTCTTCGTGACAATAGCCTGTGCAGTTGGTGCAAAGCCACAGCAATGTATCTGCATATCTTGACAATGAAACAATACATTGAAAAAAAAAAAAACTGTTGCTTTTGGCTGTCCTGTTAGGTTTGGTAACAGGAACACCAAACATTAAAGGATTGAAAGGATAAAAGCAACTTGATGAAATGAAACCAGAGCAGAATATTCAGATGGGACTAGAGGGCAAACTGGCACTTAGTAAACCTCTCACCATTTGACTGACCTAAATATGATCTTCTCCGTCTGTTTGGGTGTGGTGACAATTCACCTATTGAAATAAAATCCTAGTAAATTCCCATAAAAGCCTCTAACTGTTTACTATACAGGTAGTCAAGTCCTGAACTACTGAAATTCCCACGATGTCAGCATCAGCTTGATAGTTACCCGTACTCCATATAACACGTGAGCACAGTGTGTGCTTGTGTTTTTGTTGTGTACATGCGTCTGGGAGCTGTTTTCAGCCTGACCTCAATTTTCAGATATTTTATATTTAAAGCGACAAAGGCCCTGTGCCCTTTCCCTGAAAAGTACCATGGAAAATCGAACTCATCCTTGCTCCACAAAAGGTGTGCTGATTTATAAAAGCACATGCAAGAATCAATCGTTTTTCACATGACCATTAAATAATGACAGCTTCTGTCAGAGGGATATGTCTCCCTGAGGTGGGAGTGTATAAAAAGGCAGTTGATAACTTTCCACCATGAGAGGAAGAAAGTGAAACTCTATCACATGTCAGTTTTCTCAAACCTGTTCTCCTGCCCGTCATTGTTATTGTGTCATCATCACAGCACACTAAGAAACCCTGTGTCCCACAAATACACAAAACTGCAATGTTGAAAACAACATTAAAGCCTATTCTTAACAGCAATATAATTCTTCTATTAAAAGACTGAAGGTTGTTGTTGCCTTTGGCCTCTAGTAAGGATGCTGTAACTCGTCGCCTCCATGGTGGTGTTTTTCTTTCACTTCCCTAAATGAACCATGTGTTGCAAGTTATTTGTCCATCTGTCTTTTGTTTTTTGTTTTTTTTAAAACACACTTGCTTCCTGATTTACGCTATAATGCTATCTCACCTTGTGACTACAATACAATCTGGACAAGTACATACAAAAACTAACCTCATGATGAACCTGCTAAAGCTGCAAGTCTTTTATACAGCTGTTATCAAAAGTGGTGTGGCAACGGTTTATCAGAGTTAAAATGCTCCACATAGCACCATTAACTGACACAGCCTTACGTTACATGATAAACAGAGAAAATACAGTAAAGCAACAGATAAACACACTCAGGCTTAACAGTCCTGCTTCACTTAAGCAGCGTCTACGACTGAATATCCAACAAAGGAAGTTAAATAAAATGGCTCATATGATCTTAAACTGACATGCAAGCCAAACATACACTCTCACACACAAAGGGCTCCCTATTTCTAGCTCCTCAAAGAAATAACTTTATAAAGCTCAGGAATGTGAGGAATCTCTCAGGGAGTGTTTAAAGTGAACAGGTGACCTTCTGAGTGTACAGTGGTAGGTTGGTATGACCTAATCAGTCTTTCCTTCACCTCATTTTCATTTTAAATGAACAAGGGAATTATTCTCAAAGCCCATTATGAAGGATCAGAGTTGCATAAGAGAGGCCTGTTGTCTATTTTTACACAAGATGGAGTAAATTGACAGCATGACAGGGACATAAATCACTGTCAGACAGGTATGCAAAGACTCACACCAACAGTGTGAGGAATTAGACGAATGGAAGTGAATGAAAATGAAAAGACAGATAACCTCTGTCTTCTGGCTCGGGATGAAACCTTGTCCAGGTTATCAGAGAACACAATGCAAAGTTAATGGGTTCATGGAGCTGAAAAGTTGAGGAGGCCAGAGTTTATCACTCCAAAACCTGCTACTATGCTGTTCCCTCTCAGGTCAAACTCCAGAGGACTTGTTTACAAAAACACATTCCCGCAAGAGCAAAGGATGAGATAAAACAGCGTACAAATACAAGGTTTGGATGCTGACTCTGACAGGGAATCCAGTTGTTACTGAAGATTTTTTTTTTTTATGGAGCCTTAAATCATAAATTTAATCTAAAATTTTGACTCATCCTGTAGCCAAAGAGTTTTGTGACGCTGGAAATGAACATTTTTTTGGAAAGTTCCTCCCCGTACTGTTGCGGACGTTCCCACAAATGTGTTGCATTTGTAGGTTGATTTGCTTTTCACCTTCTGCCCAGCTCATCCCAAGACTGCACTGGTCCTCCATCATGTGAAACCGCCGTCTAGTTTGCTTCTTCTTACGTGTGTTCATTATTTTTCTCATCCAGCAACATACATTACTGCTTCCTGCTGTACACTACTGTCCTAATAATGCAGCAGTGATACAGAACACAGCGCTGAAGTGGCTGGTAAGCAAGACACAGACGGACCAAGAGACGCCCAGCTAGGTTAGCAAGACAGGAAGAACTAGCGAGAGATGCACTGTAAGCTAGCACTTAACGTTAGCCTACTGTTATTTGTTGACATCGGAACAAGTTTACCTGATGTTCCCACAATTCACTCTCATAGTGTTTTTTTTTTTGTGACCAGACAGATAGTTCCACTTCATCCCCTCATTTAAGTAGTACTGACACCTGCTTTGACACGAGGAAGGCGGGTTAGGGTTTTTTATGCCTGTTTCTCAGTACACGAGACTGGAAACAACCCGACTGGTGAAGGTGAGAGAGCTGAAATCATTTGGTGAATAAAGCCTGGGTTACTGCAGAAGAGTTGAGTGATGAGTTTTAACATTGATGGACTTGCTGAGTGCGTGTCTCAAAGTGAGAGACTGAATTGCCACAGACCAATATACCGAGTGTGCGATGATGAACAGTGTGAGCAGAAGGGTCAGGAAAAACAGAACCCCTTGTTCCCCTCTCACTGTAACGGTCTTGGCATGGCTTTTAATTAACTGGCACTGTGCCTGCCATACCAGGCATTTAGTGGGCAGGAGGCCCCTCTGGCGTCAATACAGATCATCATCAGGGGCTCAGCTCTGAGGTATTCAATCTTATGGGCAAGTGTGTTACCTTGCACCGTGTCCTGCCCCTGCAATAAACCTCCTCTGGATGCACTTTGGGAATTGCTGCCTCTAATCAGAGGAAGCGTCTGGTGAGGAGTTTGCTGTGGCTGTTGCCAGCGTCAACAATGTGCATGTCATACACAACGCATTAATTGCCGGGGGCTCAAAAGCAGCACGTTAATACTTGATAGATAAATTACAGTTAATAGTCGACAGTTCCGGCTTTGTGATGATATATTTCTGTGACCTTAAGGCCTGTTATACCAGTTGATATAGCATTTACATGAATATTCATTCTGGCTGTTTAAAGGCTGACCTGTGTTTTTAGTAAGGCCTCTGCTCAGTGTGGAAGGCAGCCTCCAATCTGACCTTGGCAGAGGAGAAATACCTTATCTCTCTTCAGTTTGCTTTCTCTTACAAAACTCTTAGCTTCTTACTGCTGCTGTAGCCAACCATAAGTAGCACAGTACAGTACAAAGATTGTGTAATGTTGTCTAGTGTACTCACACTGACGCATTTGTTTACGCATTCATCTTCCACCAAAGCCACAGATGTGACTGAAAGCGTGTTTATACATATTTATCTTCTGTTGTGGGGTGTAGTTTAACTTCGAGACTGAATGGAAATCCCCCTAACACCCTTCCCGCCAAACTACAAGCTCTGGGCTTCCACCATGAGAAGACGCAGCACAAGAAACAGGAGGAGCCTCCTCTGTCTGCAAAGCAATTAGCCAAGACTGCACAAGCACTGCCAGACAACCGTACATAAAACAGACCAAACCAAACACTGCTGGCACTTTTGTGTTTTTGCATAACCCAACTCAGTAAAACAAGGTTTTGTTTGTGTATCTGCTGTTTTTGTGTTTCAGGTCTGACTGCATCGAGTTGTTGAGAGTTCGAGATTAATGAGAGTATAAAACTAAAGTAAGTACAGTGTACACACAAAAAAAAAAAAAAAAAAGTGCAGCATGCCGACATATGAGTGCACATTTACAAGCTCCGACAAGATCTGCCGAGCACAGCTCTGGGAAAAGTCAGTGTGTCGCTGCAATTTTCTTGGGAGTGTGTGAATAAATGTTTTTACACATTCACATTGTTAGCATGTGTTTTACTTAACTTGTTAACTGTGTGGGTGTATGTGCGTGTGTTAAAGTGAAATACACCATCCACTTCATGCATGTCCCGTGTATATGCAGCACTTCACCCTCCGTGTAACCTGATGACCAGGTAAGTAAGTGGCGGTATCACAGAACAGGACAGACAGAGATTTTTTCACAGCAAACAAAGAGAGCTGAAGGTCAGAAGGCGAGTAGGAAGTCAGTCTGTTCAAACTTCTCTCCAGTCAACAAACACACATGCCTGGGAGGCGAGGAGCAGGATATTTAACCAGTTCCCAGCTCCTTATCCCAGCTCATCTTGGATGTCATGTTATCAAACTGCTCTCTGTAGAAATATGTTTAATGTACTTAAGAGCTTACTGTTAAGCAATGATAAATGGCTTCACTTGGCAATAATATACTTCATCTTGTTGACAAATTTTTTTTTTAGATTTGCAAGTTTCTAGATTACCATCCTTCCCTCCAGGCACCTGTTGGTTTCTTTCATGTCAGTACAAGATGTTGATTACCTGGCACGGGGATTGATCACAAAATATCATTTGTTGCTTGTATGTTGTGTGCGTGTGTGTATGTGTCAAAAGTACTTTATCTTGTATGGCACTATAATTGCAAGCAGAGACTCTGATTTCCAGCTGCTGTGTTGCATTTTTGTGAGTAACATTTTAGGATTATTTTCAAGATAGAGCTGTAAATTATTTATGTAAATCATCAGTACATCATTTTCACTTTCCCTCATTTGTTTCATCCAACCAACACTCCAAAACCCACAAATATTTCATTTACAATGATAAAGAAACACTTTATAACACTTCTCTCAGTCCTACATCAGTAAGTTATTTTATAGGAGCAAACACAGATGCCATGAAGAGGAGGATCTAAATTTGGTCAACCCAGTTTGAAGGTGCAACTGTGGTGCTTGTAACTGCATTGACACACAAGGGCAAAAATAAATGTGGCACAAATCAGAAGGTGTACACTTTAATGGACGAGCTACCAAGTCTCTGCAGGATGACTCTCATTCTATGGTGAAATGGAAACCAGTGGCTCCTCTGGGTGGTATTCAATAAGACTCCCACCGAAAATTGTTTAGATGAGGCGGCGGGTTAGATCACGAAGCATCTCAACTCATTTATTCCCTCCTCTAGTCCCTCTGCTCTTTTTTTCCCACCACAAGTTAATGTTTTAAGAGACTTAAAACATCTTTGTTTCCGGTGAGTCGATCCACCTAAATCCTCCATGGTGTGCAAAGAAAACCCCTCTTAAAACTAAAATATCGGCAAACTGTAGTTACATTCCCTCCTATTGATAGGAACATATACAGTTCATATACATTAACTTCAGAAAATCAGTTCACTTTCCAGATCATTCTTTCACGGTGGATCTTATGTCACATCTTGAGTACTGTTAATTACACCACAGCACAACTGACAAAACGCAAACTCACTTATAAAAGATGGGATGAAACTGCAGTGCAGCATCCTGCGGTCTCTTACCATGACTGTTTCCGTGTGGATGCATCTGTCGTCCTGACCTCTGCCCTCCCTTGTGTCCACCCTGGTGCCCCGCAGGGTGCCCATCCATGGCCAAGTCGAACGCAGGACCAAGACCCAGATTTTGCCCATTAGCGCCAAGATTCTTCCTCTTCTTGCCCTTCAACCAGCGCAGAGCGCGGCCAAGGGAGTGCCTGCGCTTCTTGCGGCCCCTTTTGCTGTGTTTCTCCTGGGCAAAAATCTGGACCACATCCTGGGGAAGCAGGTCCCCGAACCCCAGCGAGTCACGGTTTGACATACCACCTCACACTGGAGCTATGTCCTAAACAAAAAGCAGAGAGGGAAAACAGAACAGAGGTCAAGGCAGAACTTAAATTTTAGTCATCATCAGTAAGAATTATAGGACCAGTCCAGATTTTTCATTGATTTCCAACCTTTTCTCGCTCCCACTGGATTTTATTAATACCACTAAATAAAATCAACTCACAGAGACTGGATACTTGCTTTAGGTAGACCATCGCAGAGAGACAGAAAAATGGAAAAAAATTGTCAACTTCATTTTCATTACATGCCAAAGTTACCCTGACATTGTGTAACTGTAAGCAGAAGCAGTTATTAAAACCAACCTTGCTGTTATGCTCATGGAAATAGCACAGCATCCAATATTTGAGAGTTGGCTTCTGCAAAGAAACCTTACAACAATGACTCTGGTCTGATTACACTCTGCCTTCCAGCTTTGATTTCTCATCAACAAAGGTCATCGTTCTCACGCTTCTCTGCAGCTGATGTAGTAGATATCGGCTCTTCCTTGAATGTACCACAAAAGCAACAGGGTTTATAACGATGGATTACCTGTGCCAAACAGGCTTCAAGTCTCCGCAGGGTGATTTTCATCTTGACAAAAACTAGTTCTAAAAGTTTAAATCAAATTCAAACATAAACTATGTGTTGGGCGATGTAAAGTGGATAAAACTCAAAACAGTGTGATTCATTAAAAGCCGATGAATCCAGTTCTACTACAGGTAAATACAGCATCGGACATGTGTCCACAGTTGCAAAGTCTTGCTCATTAGAGCAGCTCAGCTGGTGTTTGTGTGTGTGTGTGTGTGTGTGTGTGTGTGTGTCTGTTTGTATTTGTGCGTCTCCGTGGGCACTGCTCATTCAGCCCACATGCTCAGCATACACAGACCCCCTCCTGTCTCTAAACCAAACTTCACAGTTCTGCAAAGAAAGAACTGGCACCGCTCCCTTCATTCCATAACATGGAGTCATAATTCACAAAGCCGCACCCGTAGGCTCATGCACTTTTACACACAGGCACGACAGCACACTAGGAAGAGTTAAATAGCAGAAAAATACACAGTCACCCAATCTGCACTGAGGTGTTTTTAACGAACACACATATCTCAGTGCAGTTTCTGTTTCATTGTTTCCTTTTTTTTTTTCTTTTTTTTTCTTGTCACTCTCCGTGCAATGAGCTCATCGCCCCCCCTCATCCTCCTTCTTCAACCCTTCACCTCGCTAAACTCCTCGACTTTGAGGCAGATTTCCCAGCCTTACTCCTGGGGATCTGTGGCTTACACTGGGCTTCTTCCAGCTGCGTACTTTATTAGATACTTATCTCCAAATCACAGAGCGAAAGTAGGAACAAGCTCTGGAGATGACAGGAATCAGAGCTTGTAAATAAGCAGAAAAGACAGAGTGAAGGTGGGAGTGGAGTCAGAGTGAGAGAATTATGAATACCTGTGTGATTTTCTGTCGAGAGAGTTCATGAAAAGTTTTTGGCTGCGGCTACGTTGCTTCACAGTCATGCGTGAAAAAAATACACATTTTTAGCGCAAGCAATGTGTGAGTAACAAAGTCTCGTGGAGTACTTGCCCCGCAACGAGACATGAAACTAAACCACAGAATACTATGCCATGTTCTCTGAGGATTACAAATGTGACTTTTCCAAACTGCCTCCCACATTCAAAACTCGGAGTAACACAGAGCGCAGGATGTGATGGGAAGTTAAAGGACTACGGTTTGGAAATATCATGTGGAAAATGAAAAGCTTTACATATTATACATAAATAAATTAAGCTTTTATTAGTCAAACCTTGACAATGTCAGGATCTCACTAGTGGCTACCTGTACAGTTTAATGCAATCCAATACAACAGCCCTGCCATAGCATCTATCTCTATAAAGCTCATTATGTTCAGTATCTGCTGATGTTGTCTGAAATGTGTAAATTACATTATATATTTACTATTGAGGTTATAGTTAAAAGAGGTGTTGTACTGCATTATATTTAGAGGTGTTTCTATTTTCTTTCTATTAGAAACACCTCTCAATGACACCGCCCAGTACAACGCCATCACTGTGACCTCAGGGCTAAAACATAAACTGAATATTATAGGCATCTCCCAGAGGAAAGTTATTAGGATCTATTTTCTGGGCGCCATGAATATCTGCTGTGCCATGCCGCTAGCGTGACTAAAAACTAGTGGTAAATCTGGTTCTGGTCTGCAGCTCCGTATGAGAGGCTTAAGCCGAGTACATAAAGTACTTGAATGTTTTTTTTTCAAACCTTATACACTGAAGTAGTTTGTTATCTTAATGTAGCTACGCTGAACTTGTTACTCGCTACAGTACATCTGAAGTGGCACAGTGTGTATGGAGCAGACTATAAGGCGTGAGTTGTAGTGAAAGGCCAATAACAAGACGGAGCATCCATCTCCTCTGCAGAAAAGCACCCGCCCTCCCCCTGCACTCAGCCTTGTGTTTCTGCTGCTCCAAATTACAGTCATTTGGCCATGACTAAGATCCATGCATCTGTATTGGCTACAGTCGCCAATAATCAGACGCCGTCTCTCTGGAAAAGAGGGGCTGGTTCATTCACATATAGCCCACAGGCTGCTGGGAGTGCAGCGGCTCCTCGTATTATTTCCATCACGGAGGGGCCAGAGTAATGCTAAGAACTGTGGGATGCGGCGCAGGACCACCCAGCGGACGGTCGTCTGTGTAGTCCGGGGCACTGGGGGATGACTCATGCCACGGTCGCCATGGTTACGCTAAACAACCTGCAATTTTCAGTTTTGCAAACAAATTTAATGAGGTGACGCAAGCAGTGGAGTGTCCTTTAAAATCCTCACCACGCTACAAGTATGTTTGCCTGTTTCATTTTATGGTTTGTGTAAAGAAAACGTCTCATCTCTTCAGTTTATTTAGGGAAAATGTTCCTGTCACAATCCTCTTTCTCATAAATAAGCTTTGAACTCACAATCTCTTTTCAAAGCCAGTGCACTTACATCTTAATTACAAAGCTGCTTCATTGTCACAGTCATTACTTAACCCCGAACCACACCTCTCAGTTCATAAAAGTTGATACGGGCAGAGAGGGAGAATTTCCAATCGGATCTTTTGTGAATATCTGTGTGACAAAACATAGAGAACCTGACTTAAAAACCTCCAGCAGCATCACCTACACCACACCGCATGAGGGTGTATCATATTATCATCAGGATCATGATCGAGTCATGCGCCTACAAACAAAAAAAGTTGTATGCTCTCTCTCTCACACACTAAATCCGCTGTGGTTTTCAAGCCCAGCCCCGGTCCTGCCGGAGCAGGCATGTGTTCCAACATGCTGTTTACTTATCCTTTACAAAAGACGTCAGGCCATCACATTGGACAGGAGGTACCGCTCTAACGCAGCAAACCTCAACACTGTGTGTCAATACCTGCAGCAGTGACTGATTATCTGACATTGACAGCAGTGTGTACACATCAGCATAGAGTCAACTGGGGCTGATAATAGTTTACACACTGTCATGCAATAGACTGCGAGACTCTGGGAACAACATTTATTGATAATCTACCTCCGACACCTGCAGTACATGTCGTTGGGCTCCGGGACATAAATTCCAGTGAAAATCTGGGTCTCCTTTCCATCTTTACACAGCCAGGTCTACAGGGTTTAAGCAACACAAAGCACCGACACCTGTCTTGCCTCGAGCAAATCACAGTAGCGTGGGTTACTGTACACAGCCAGGTCCTAAATCCAGGATAATATACCACAAATCTCCATTTTACAATGGGCGCCGCTGTACCTCTTCTTTGACAAACTGGTGTGTAAAAGAAAGAGGAGAAAGCCAGTTGCTGAAAACTACTTTAAATTGTGTACACACCCTAAACAGATCTGTGTGTTAAAGCAGAATTGCAAATAATTCTCAGTATTTGTTTTAAACAAAATGCCTTTAAGGTGGAATTTTACTAAACTGACTCTCAATAGTTGCCCATGTTTGTGAAGGTTTTCTGACACCCAGTGAATCATTTTGTTTGACAAACTGAAACCATGTGGTTCAGAGGTTCGTTCAAACATTTCATTAAAAAAAGTAGGTTAAAAAAAAACTCTCGCTTTTTCAGCCCTCAATCTGTGACAAAACTTAAGAGTGAACTCATAATACATAATACTCATTTTAATCTCAAGTGTAATCACAGCCTTATCAACTCTGCCAGATATGACCGTTGTGAATTTCGCAGGCAGTGACCTGGGGGTTGGGGGGTGGGTCTCCAGGAACAGGCGGTGAGTCACATAGGGAAGCTGATGGAGCAGACTCCGCCACTGCCTCACAGGGAGTGGCGCTGATACAGGCAGCCACCGCTGTTTGAGTTAGGACTGGCTCGGTTTAAGCAGAAGGCCATTCATATCTAAGTCTGCTGGATTTCCACAGGGTATGACTTAGCTGTCTGTGAGCTGAGGTTAAGGTCGGGCTGAGTGTGGTTAGTCTCCATATGGAGGAAATAACAGATTAGGAAGGTTAATAATCTCTGTAGTGGGGGGGGGGGGGGGGGGGGGTGTTTTGGTGAGATCATTGGAATAGGTTTTACAGTAACAGCCAGTTTGGGGCAATAACAGTTTTTAAACTACACTTAAAGTGACCCTGTAACTAAATGGCAAGTGTTTAGCAGTGTAAAAACTGGAGTTACTGCGCGGCACCTGTAGGCATCAGTCAGGGCGTTGGCTGTCTTCTCTTGGCATTATCAAACAAAGGAGAGCACTGCTACTCAAGAGCAAACTTAAAACAACCTTGTCTGGGCAACTCTGTACATTCGTGTGCAAACACTCAATGAACAAGAAATGTACTGTGATGGATGACTTTGAGATGAACTGGAAATACTTAATTCCACGACTTGATGAGGTTTGACACCAGGGACGGTCGGGGGAATGAGATTCTTCTTTCTAGGAGAGCTCTGTGGGAGTCCTGTGGCATCAATGAAAGATTTCCCACCTTAAAGGAAGTGGTCTTCCTCTGTCACAGTAGGCTGCTTTTTAAATTGTCAGAGAGGTTTACAAGACTTACAAATAATGGCAGCAAACAGCTCATGAAAATTGCATTTGAAGAGCGGGAGTCCAGGGTGGCCACAAGTTTCCTACAATTTGGTTTCATACCAACATATCAGCATAAACACACAGTGGTGAAGGATTTGGACCCAAAGACAATTGCTCACTGACATTATGTGGTCCCTTTGTTTGGTGCAGAAAGGATCAAGTTTCAGAAAAATACCATGTAGGTAATGACAGTGATAAAAATACACACAACAAGGCTGGAAAACAACAATGGCACAAATAAACCAAAATGCTATGTAAGTGAATTCACTGAGGTTATAGATGCTAAGTGTGTGTGTGTGCGCGTGTGTGTGTGTGTGAGTGTGTATGTGTGTGTGTGTGTGTGTGTGTATGTGTGTACGTGTGTGTGTATGTGTGTACGTGTGTGTGTGTGTGTGTGTGTATGTGCATGCGTGCGCACATGGTGGTACAGTGGAGAGATCTGTAGACGAGGTAATGCAAGTTGGCGTGCTGCGAGGCCGCTGTAGCCATGCAGCAGCTTGTCTGGTAAGAGCAGCAGCTACATTCCTGAGAGATTGATAATTACCGACTGAGGAACTCTTCTTTCCAAATCTGCTTTCACCCCCCGACACATACCTCCTCCTCCCCCCTGTCCTCTGCCAGTCATCCCCTCCCTCACTGCCCCCACTCCCTGCCACACATCCCTTATACAGTGGCATAGGAGACCAGGCCATGAAAGAAAAAAAAAAAAGGATAATGGCTGGCGCATGAGAGTCATTTAGAGATAACATTATAATATGCGGTTGTGTGCACTGGCTGAGATTATTGTTCAGTCACTATGCTTTTCAGAGGGGAGGTACAAATATTATACCTCTATGGAAACAGGGCAGACTTTTAGTTTACAGGATGTTTGGAAATATATGCGTCAAACTATGAAAAAATATCATTTTCCAACAACAGATTTTTAAATATATTCTATCAATAATATTGTGTGTGTGTGTGTGTGTGTGTGTGTGTGTCTGTATCTGCCTGTTACAAGCCTCAGTTCATGAATCCAAGGGGGCATCTTCAAGTTCTGTGTTTTATGTGACCATCAGTCAAAAAAACCCAAAATATTCAGTCTTGTATCAGATAAGACAAAGAGAAGTAGCGAAAACTCAAAACTTTCAAAAATGTCTTTGCCATTTTTGCTTGAAAAATGACTTGCAATGCCAAATAGTTGCCAATGAATTCTCTGTCAAACAACTAATCAATTAATGTACTGATCACTTCAGCTCTAATATTACAAGTGGCTGATGTACTGTAGTTGTCAAAAACACCTAATAAGGGCACTTTCCTAGTATGTGATAAAATTGTACAAACTAATTTCAGTCCAATTGTCTATTATAAGTATCTTAAACTACATTTTGAAGTTAACTGCAGGAAAATGTGGTCGGAGGATGTTAGTATTTGGATTCATATAAATAGTTTCCATTGTTTACTTCTTTGCTTCTTTGTAAAAATAGGATAAGTAAATTCTGGCAATTTGAATGTTCTCTGTCCGTATTCAGAGACGGCGGCAGACCTCTGGAAAGTGTCTTGTTTGCTTTACATCCAGGGGGGTTGCCAGGGGTCTAAGTCTGGACTGCAGCCTCTGTGCAGACCCTTGAACCTACAGGTCAGACGGGGGTAAAAAAAACGAAACGGTTGTGGAGCAGCAGTGACCATCTCGCAGTGAAGGCAAACACAGCTGGACACTGGGGTTTAAAAATACATCCTGGCATTTCAGTGTCTCCGCTCTGCCCCAGTCAAAACAAAAACTCTATAGCTGCTTCAAATCGCTTTCAGTCTGAGGCTCACTCGGCCTGACGGTCGCCTGAGTGGACAGCCGTCAGAGAAAATTGCAGTGTGGGAATAAAACGTCCCTCGGTTTGGAGCAGGACTCATGTGAACTCTTAGAAGAAAAGAAACAAACATGGGCATGCGTTTACGTTTTCCCCCCCTCCTGCCCCAACAGCTACTGATGTACTGTGTTGATGAGGACTCACTGATGAGTTACTCATCAGATAATCCCATTGATTAACAACAACACTGTGTCCCACTCATCAGCCAGGAGTTGTCCTCTCGCTGCGGGCCTGCATGACACACACACATCACTCACTCCCTGTTTCTTTATCCATTACAACACCGATTGTTCCTCCTGTTGCCCTTTCTTGACCCACAGCTTTCCCCTTTCCTCCACTAAGCTGGCACTTCATCACTGATTGGTCATGAGCACAGTAAACACACTGCAGCGCAAAGCTGAACCGTACCTGGCTGCCCCGAATACAGTCTTTCTTTTCAGTGAATTCCTCATCCTGTCCTATCTCTCATCCCTCACTATACCTCTGTTATCATCCCTCCTCTTCCTTGATGTCCACCCTAATCTTCGTCTGAATCTCAGGTACCAGGCTCTGCTGTATCTCCAGTGTTCACATAACACACCTGTAATCTCCATGAGTACAAGCCCTGGCATGGTAGGCTGGCTAAGGAAGGAGCACCAGTATGCGACACACCCTTTCTAAACAAATGGCTGTCTCAGCCTCACCTACCCGAGGGTGCAAGGGGTAAATGTGAAACCATGGAGATAAAAAAACCAAAAAAACAAGCATTGATCGCTGCAGACTTTTCAGAAAAGTTGTGGGTTTGCCTTGAGTCCAAAGTCCAGGAGAGGCAGCAAACAAACAGAGAGGGGGAAGACCCCTGAGCACACCTGAGGTGCTCATGTTATCTGCGGCGGGTTAATCAACAAGCAGAGGGTCTATAATGAACTGCACATGGACTGTCATTGACTGGCATAGATTAAACCAAGTGTCAGTGCACCATGCTGTCAAACAGTCATTTGCTGCTGGGTCAGTGACAGGAAATAACAATAGTCTTCATTGTCATAAGCTCCATAGGTGAGAGGAGCACTACAGGTCTTAAATTACCTCTGCTTAGGATCCCTCAAGGCCAGGCTAAGCAAATGTCCCACACCTAGTTTTTCATGCATAGCTATACTCAGCCTCCTGCCAACCATTTTCCCCACACTTTATTAGATTACACTTTAGAGCAGTGGTTTGGACATGTGGGGACAATTTTCTTTAATTTGAGAATTGATTCCATATTTTTTCATATCAGAGCAAGTGTATTAGACCAATCAGACAACATGATGCAACAGTTTTACTTTACAAATACATTTTCTGCACAACTTTAAAGTTGATTCTTTCGACCCTGGTGTTATTTCAATATAATTTTGACTTTCTGCAAAAAGACTAAACTATATTTTCCACTATTTAAAATGCCAATGCATAGTTTAGGAGGTTCTATCAGGAGGAACTTACAAAATCCACAATGGGAAGTAATAACCGCACTTATCTGTCTAAATTTATACAACGACAAAGGGGAAAAAAAAGGTGTTAATCATACCTTGTGAAACTTTACTGATCCAGATGTGCTGATTCACCCTCTCTCCATTTGAATCGTCTCCCTTCCTTTCCAACTCCAAACTTTTACCGTCCGAGGGGAAACTTCAGGTGAAGCATTTCCGTGAAACAGCTCTTCAGGGAACAAACTGGAATCTGGATTTGTTTGTTCCCGCCGGGGCGGCTCGGTCTGCTCGGACGCCAGCTACACTGACTGCTGGCAGTGCTGTCGGTCTGCGGACGCTCCTCTGGGCCAAAGTGGGGAAATGAGGAGAAGTTGCGCTGCTGTCGACCTGCAGCTCCCACCTGGACCTGGAGGAGGAGGTGGAGAAGGCGGAGGAGGAGGAGGAGGAGGAAGAGGAGGAGGAGGAGGGGAGGAGGAGGGAGGTTGGGCCGCGCGCTCAGGTGAGAGGGAGAGGCTGCGGTCTTTGTTGTGAGGACATCTAGTGGCGGGGCAGAGGAACAGCAAGTCACAGCTGAGCAAGAGAGGGAGAGCATTTTTTTTTTCATACACAACATACAGTATGAGTGATAGTTAATGACAATTAATACCTGAGAGTTAATAGAAAGGGCGTGCATTCATCTAGATTACAATTTAATTTTATATTCTAAAGCAAATTATATTATCTGCATTTTGGATTTTGCCAACAGGTATAAACTGTTTTCCCTCATTATTAAACCTATGCATGTGCTTTTATTGTTTGTTTAATTCTTGCAAAACAACAAAACAGTACAAACTATGGCAACAAACATAAGGCAGGCAACAATAAATGAACAACATGCATACATGTCTTTGCCCTATGAAAACCATGTATCTCCAAAACATAAACTTTTCATGACTCAATAAAAACGACCCTAATTTCATTTTTGTGACAATACATTTCATTTTTAGATAATCCCATGGTTTTTAAACTGTTTATTTATCTTAAGAGGCATTAGATTTCCCCCAACTCATGAAAGAAACAAATTACAAATTTGGAGATACATGGTTTTGTTTGGCTAAATGGGTGACAACGGCATAGGTGATGCACTCTGGAGTAACATACATAACTGGCATGTTTGCATACTATACATACTATACAGTCATACTTTCTTTCTCAAATTGTCTCCGTCATGAAATTCCTCTTTGCATATCTATCAGTTGGTGTATGTTTGTTTGTCTGTGAGGAGTTCGACAGGCATCATGCAAAAAACTATAAGCAATCATGAACCATGCAAACTCAATACTGGAGGAAACAATCTGCATGGGCCTGCTAATGTTTCCACCTCTGCCTGTGCTGTAGTCCAGCAGGAAGCATGTTTTTCAGGTAAGAAGTTGAGGAAACTTATTGCTCAGATAGTTTCCTCAGATGAACCTAAAAACAGGCAGTAAAGATGTGTAAATATAGCTCTCTGTGGCGCCCAGGCTGGTCCAGACATGTGTTTGCTGATGCATCCAGAGCATGTAGGCCAGTCAGTCCTCAGCACTGACACAGTTTGTGATCCCATGTGGGGGTATGAGAGTCTTAGATAGAGTTTCCCCCCCGTGCCTCCGGTGTTATTAATAAGCACAAAGTGTGCCTGTGTTTTCCTGGAGACAGACACACTGCTGAGCTGTCCTTAAAGCTTAAAGCAAACCGTGTCCACAGCTGTTTGCACCATCTATCTGGACTGTCACCTCCGAACAAAGTGAGTAGAAATATCAGTTAATATGAATTGTTGCTATTTGTTAAGTAAGATTAGTATGAGATATTTTTGACAATGACCCGAGGCTTTTTAAGGTCTTCCCCTGTGTGACGATTGGCTGACTCATTCTGAGGTTTGCAGCTAACACCGTTAACTTGATCACATTTACAATGGATTTTTCTGATGCAAATTAACCTGAAATGAATGACCAGATTAGAGAGATTCAGTTATTGATGTTGTTGATTTGATTAATGACGTTTTCCTTCTAGTTCACTTCTTAGCAGCTCATGGACAATCAACGATCAATAGAGGATGAAAAAGATGTGGATTCCACTCAGGACTCGTCGATGGAACTTAGATTTGTTGGAGAGATCACAGAAAGCAGCCACACTGACTCTGAAACAGAGACGATCATTCTCCTAGATCAGTGTACACAACACCCTACAACGCAAATGGACCAGGCTGTCATGGACAACCTGGGCCAGCTGTTCGAGCACTGCATCCAGCAAGTGTCCCGTCAAGAGAAGCAGAGGGACGAGCTGATACGGGAGCTCCTCTCTCTACAGGAACCCATGCTGCGAGTTGTGAAGCACCTGAGTGCGAAGGTGGTGCAGACACAGAGGCTGCTCACTCTGGCTCAGCTGGATTATGTGGCTGTTTATGAGGAAGTGCAGCAGGTGAAGAGGAAGCTGTTTGCCACAGCCAGAGAATGCATCCAGAGCCAGGTGACACTGGCTGCACACGAGTACGAGGTGGCTCAGTCTGCAGTTACACAGGTAGGAACCACTGGATTTAGAGTATTGATTTACTGAGGTGTGTCATTGGGAAGGGGTGTGCTGAAACTGAAAGGGTATATCTAAAATCATATCCTGGGGGTAAAAAGATAAAATACATTATGCAGGGAACCAAATTTACAATACAAATATTTACAAATTACATCAAGCATAATAATACACCTTGAGTATAATGGTGGTGGTGAGAACACACGGAAGTGTAAACAAGTTAAGGAATAATTTTGGCTAATAAACAAGTTATAAAAATGTATGATCAGGTTGGAAACTAGAACTTGAAACTTGAACTATGAACTAGTTTTTATTGTTTTCTTCTGCACTGTTTTGTTGGGAATAGTTGCCATTTTTTACCTGTTTCATTACCACAAATCCCAAAAGGTTTCAATAAAATCGTGATCAGAAATTATCTTCTAAATGTTCATGGATTTCCCCTGGGGGATAAATAAAAAAAAAAAGTATTCATCTATCTATCTATATATCTATCTATCTATGATGTCTGTCTTTTCTATTTTACATCTGTCCGCAGGAGGAGCTTAAGGCCCACATCCAAAATCTCACTCAGGAGTTGTCCCAGCTCCAAGAGGCCCAAAAAAGCCAGCTCAACTCTCTCAGGGACCAGGCCACTAAGCTCCGCAGGCCCAGGGCCATGAGCGACGTCAGCCAGTGCCGCCAGGCATCTGTTAGACTGCAGCGGCGGCTCAGCGGCAGCGTGAGGGCGCTGGAGGGCTGGTACGAGCCTCGACTCATGGCCCTGCTGAGGAGGAGGCAGATTGGGGAGGATGCCTTGAGAAAGAGCAGGGAGCAGGCGATGGACCTGAGGGCCAGTCTGGGGCCCCTGAGAGAGGACATCCAGAGACTGGAGGTGCAGAGATCCTGTTTGGAGCAGAGGATCTCTCTGATGGAGAGGGAGCGAGAGGAGAGCGTCACACAGCACAAGGTTAGTGACCCAGGTCAAGTACGACATGCCAAATATAGAGTGTGAGGTGAAACCAGACCAAGACTTTTCTCCACTTTACCACAGGAGACTGTGGAGAAGTTAAAAGACACTCTGAGGGAACTACAAGTGGAGTTTGAAGTTCAAAGAAAATCTAAGAACGACTTGGAGGATCTTAGAGATGGTCTATTAACAGAGCTGACATTTCTGAGGTACGTTTATTCTAAACCAGTTAATTTTACTACAGATTGAGCACCAGGATAAAAACAATGACTAATGAATGCCTTATTTTATAGAGGCTGTGATGAAGCGAGTGAAACCACCACAGAGGAAGAGACCTAATTTTCTATTTCCAGTGGATATTCTTATCCAGGATATCTACACTTGACCAAACCATGGCTTTGCATTTTCATTTCATGTCAAACAGCTAAAACTTAATATGCAGTATAATTCAAACTTGGTATTTATTCGCTTTTACAGACTCATTACCTAAAATTTCTCTTACATACAGCTTAACATATGATATGCTGTATCAAAAAACAAAGCAAACTGATTTAATGTAAATATTTTTTATTATGAATATACTTAAGTACACAAGAGATCAGATGCAGCACAGAAAAACAAAAAAATGCAGTGAAAAAAACACATACAAGTGACAACACACAATCTGGAAAATTCCTACTACAAATATCAAGCAAATAAAAAGGAAAAACCTACAGTATGTACAATTTTATTAAAAATGGATCTCTGTAGAAATGCTTTCAGCACAACTAATCAAGAAGAAACAAATGAAACCATCATTATGCAAACCTGAATGATGATGGACTCATCTGTGATGGTTTCGTCACAAACCGGAGTGGATTACTGGGAGTCTGAAAAACTAAAGATCTAAAAATCTGACCGATACAGACTGTATTTTAAATACCTCACAACATGATGACAATGCAGCATTTTATTCTTTAATTTTCTACAAAACCACTGCTGCCCAAAATGTTTTTTTTTGTGTTTTTTTTTTTAAAAAAGACATCACTGCTGATGCACCGAACATTGGAAATGTGATCCATTTTTAACAAGCAGGTCAAACGAAGAGACGTGGAGACTGGACTCATGCTTGAACCTCTGAATCTGCAGCACCTTCTGGGTCTTCATCATTGTAGATGTTTTCAGCCTGTTGGAGAACATGTTAGAAATATTTACTGTAACTTGTTCTGATTGTTGTAATAAATGCACTTTAATATCAAAGTTCTCTTCGTATTATGTCTATTATTTCATGGTCTTATGATTCAACATAATTAAATGAAGTTCTGACACCCCTGCCAATAAACAAGGCTCTTACCATCTGCCAGACTTGCATGATGTTGTCCTCTGATACAGAACAGATGACCCACGGCTCGTTGGGGTTCCAAGAGAAATCTGAGATCTTAGCTGTGTGTCCTCCATGGATGAACTAAAGACAAACAGAGCAGGAGGGATTACTCCAGCGCTTGAAATTCAATTTGAAAAAAAGGCTCCATGTTTTGTATTTTTCCAGATTTTTTTTTTAAGGTTTTGATATCCAAAAGAAGATATTGTGGACGGACATATTTGGCCTAAAATGCTGAAATTTCAGAAAAAATAAACTCTAGCTACTGGTCTCTAATATTACTCTCCTTGGGAAGTGATATACTGGCTTCCTGACATCCAATGATTGTGCAGCGTTTTCACAACATTTTTGTCTTGCAACTTGTGAGCTCAGGAACAGAATGACTGCTTGGTGTCACGTTGTTAATAAAGTAAAAAAAAAAAAAAAAAAAAAAAGGCTGAGGACGGTGACTGTATAGTTGAGACATCACCTAATTACACAAGTCCTGATGACTTGTTATAAGGCTGTGTGTGCGTCTCTGTGGACTGAGTGCTTTGATACTTTAACAGTATTTATAAAGCACCTAAACCCGCTTTATAATCGAAAATGTCATGGAAATCTCACTTTCTACAATATGGAACCTTTAAAATAAAAAATAAAAAAAGTTGCACACATAACCATGAAACTGACCAGCAGCTCAGGAGGGCCATCCTCAGCATCCTCTGGAGACTGCTCCTCTCCGATCTTACTGAGGTCCCAGACGTTGAGCCTTCTGTCTGTGCCGCTGGAGGCCAGGATGGTTTCGTTATGAGGAGACCACTGAACCTGTTGGGGTGAAATGGACTGGATGTTTCATTTCTGCTACAAAGTACTACATGAACATTAAAGTCATCAAAAGTAGCATTATCAACAACACTAAAAGTTTTCAGAAACAGTGGGCTGACTGTTGCCTTTTGGCTGTTCTCTAGTCCCCCCTTTGAATCACATCATATAGATAACAATTATAACATGCTTGATCTCATAAAGCCATGGGCAAGACAGGTGGCTTAAATGGCAAACAGGCCCCATTCCACAACATGGTCAGTGGCCCACAGCATTCATTTAAGCCTCAATTTTTTCATCTACCAGCCAGTGTTTACAACCATCTCCAGATCTATGGGCTCAAATTCAGGTCAAAGAGGATTTTCAGCTTGTAAAGCGAAGTGAACATATAATTCCAAAGTTTGTGGTTGTAAATCAACCTGTACACCTGCTAAATAAATAATAATAATAATAATAATAATAATAATAACAAACAAATAAATAAATAAATAAATAAATAAGAGAAGTTCAAGTTTGTACTTGACAAAAGGAAATTTTGCACATCTTGAAAATCTACACCTTTCAGGTAACGTAACCACATGCGCTCTGATTGGACTCTACTTTTTGATTGGACGGTCATTGTCCAGCCAGATTCAGATGTAAACACGGGGTCATAATCCATACTTGTAACATCAGTGTTACATTTGGAACATTGACTTTTGAATGACTTTCACGCACCGTTTTCTGCTTTGAATCTGTACACATGCTGACAAAGGGACTTTTGTCTCTCTCTTTTTTCGCCACAAAAACAAATCTTTTCTTCAGCTGTACAAACATGAATATCTCATGCAAATTTATTTTACAGGTTTACAAAGTTTGATTTACAACTACAAACTCTGGAATTATTTGTAAACATCACTTTACAAGATCAAATAAAAGTTTGACCCTATTTTGAGCCCATACAGATCGACCAAACGATAACTCTGCTACATACTGTATGTCAAATGAATGTAACTGATCAGAGATTCACTTCTTACCTGGAAGATTTCGTCTTTGTGAGACTCAAACGAGTGCAGCTTTAGTTTCAGATTCCTTAGGTCCCAAAGAGCCACGGTCTAAAAATAAAAGTGGTCCGCTTTCACTGATTCACCTCATTATACTGAGAGTATAAGAATAGATCATGTATCATTGTACAGCAGCTTGCTGTTTAACAGCTGTAAGGGGCGTGCACCTACCTTATCTGCAGACCCAGTGGCCAGGATGAACTCACTGTAGGGATTGAAGGACAGGCAGTTGACCTCAGCAGTGTGGGCATCCACTGCATGGCTGGGCTTGGAGGTGTTGTTGGACCGCGTATCCCAGCTGTGCCGAAACGGACAAAGGCACCATTGTTAAAAAGAGTTGAAACTGAACAGCAACTCTCCACAGCGGGTGGTGAATTCTGGGATCAAAATAAGGGCTGCTCACATCATGAGTTTCTGGTCATCAGCCACAGATCCAAAGAGTGACTCATGGAGCAAATGCCAGGAGACATCCTCCACCACTGCAGTGTGGCCTGTGAAGATGGTCTTGGCATCCACAATCTTCCCCTCCTTGGGCACTGTGCTGATGTCCCACAGGCAAATGGTCTGCAAGAGAGAACAGAGGAACAGGGGGTGGGTAAGAAAGTGCACTAACAATAGGCTTGAACAATATCCAATATTGTCCCAGGGGAGGTTGGGGTTCAATATAATTATATTGTTGTATTTCATATTTCAGGTATAAGCGATTCAGTTAAATGTTTTGTCACACATTAAGGCACAATGTACAGTCAGCAAGCGGTGAAATGAGGATCAGACTTGGCAGCAGGGAAGACTGTGCAAAACTGCAAAAATAAAATGAAATAAAATTTCAATGATCTTACAGAAACATTATGATCTTAAAGATATTGCATATAGCAGGAAAGTATTGTGATATTCAATAGTATTTGATAAAATCGAATATCAGCCGAGGCCTACTGACCAAAACATTAAAAAGAACAGAAGATAATGAGAGGTTGCTCACATGGTCATCAGAGGCACTGAGGAGACAGCCACTGAGGTTTGGGTTCCAGGAGAGGCCATAGCCCTCCTTCTGGTGGCCTCTCAACCGCAGATCTGGGGTGCACTCTCCTGAAGGGTCTTCCATACCAATAAAAGCAATGTGACAAAATTGAGCAGAAACTATTTTGAAAACTCTTCAGAAAATATGTTTGGGCTGTAATCTTACCGGGCTTAGAGGGGTGCTTCGTGTAATCAAAGACCAGCACATCACTGGTGGGGGTCTTGGTGGCAATGATGCAAGGATTCTGAGGCATGTAACGCGCTCTGTTCACTTCTCCCTCATGGTTGATCTTGATCTCTATCTCTATCTTCCCACTTACAGAACCAAAACCTCCAAACTCTGAATTAAGGAACAGCATATACATAAGATGGTTGTTGCAAAAGTACATGTATGAAAAGCAATTCTGTTCTACTAAGCATGTTAAATGGGGTATGGTATGGGAAAGTGTATTTGATTAACCAAAATATTACAAAAAACAAAAATACATACCTATATTTTCTGAAGCATTAAAGATTTCAGCAAAGTTTAACTTTCATTGACAAGAACTGTGAGCCACAACATCCTAATATAAGAACTTCATGACAGTTTATTACAATGAAAGACAGTAATGTTTATGTTAAAATATCATATAATATCCCTCACCTCCTTTCTCGCTGTCATAGTGTGAGGCATCAAACTGAGCATCATCATTTGGGAGCTGAACACTGGCAATCACAAGGTGATTCTGTTCATCAGAAGTGTGTGTCCCCAGGACCAGCCTGTGCACGCTGTAGTCTTTACCCTCTGGTCTGTGAAGAGGAACATAACACATACATCACCCAGACCTCTCTCTTGTCATGTTTTGGTGAATGTCAGGGTGCAACACTCACCTGGTGACATCTGGCAGCCACTGGGCGGTGAGGCTGGGCCACTCCAGGGCGTGAGTCATAACCAGGTCATAGAGGAAAGGGGTGTTCTTCTTCCAGATCTTGTACTCCTCATTGATCACCCTTTCCTCCACAGCATCGTCAAACGCAGCTGCAAAGTATTATTAGCCAGCAACACAGAGCGATGAAAACTAAGCGTCTAATTCCCCTGGACAGAGCAGAGGATATTGCGATGCATTTAAGGAGAGTTAAACCAAGTCTTTTCCTTGGTTAATTCACATTAGCAAGCAAACCTGGTTTATTTTGCTGATCAGCTAACGTTAGCACGCGTAGAAAGAGTTAGCTTCACGAATACAAAATCCCCATTAGTCTGTGGGGGGGATCCTAAGCAACACTTCAACCCATGTGGAAAAGTGAGTTAACCTGCACTCGTAAACTAAAAGCCCTGTGTAGCCAGCCTGTCAGCAGCTAACGTTAGCTATCAGCTAGCTGGCTGGTTGGTTTCTAACAATGAAAGGAGATGCTGGCCGGCGCGCCAACAACCACCGGTCCATCCGGACTCGTACTTTCTGTCACTCTGGAGTGCACACACACAGACATAGTCACCTAATTCACACTCTTACCGTCTTTATCAGCCATTACGTCGCAGTTAAACCGCTTATTCTGGCAAAGAGTAGTATTTTTTGAGAGGAGAGCGCTCTGAAGACAGCACGGAGGCTTGCAATGGCGCCAACTCCATAGAAGGTGACAAGCCAATCAGCGTTCACCAAAGCGGACAGGAAGTCATCACAGCATCACATTACTACTATTACTACATCCGGAACCTCCTCCTGATTTCCATGTTGTAACCCGGTTGTAACACCGACATGGTGAAGATTAGGTTTGTTTATCTTTTTAGACGTTAAACAGACTTATAGCTACAATGGACGATCGTCCGCTAGACCTGACTCAGGCACAGAAAGTTGTCAAGTCGAAATATCCGCCAATCAACAAGAAATATGAATGTAAGTCTCAAGTTACTATGAATAATGTAGCCATACGCCATACCTAGCCTCAATGTTTCCATGAAGTTGGTCTAATAGCAAGAAATCAACTTGCTCTGTGTGATCATGTTGTGATGTTAATTTTACAGATTTGGATCATACAGCAGATGTACAGTGAGTGTGATATTTTCGTAAAGTGTTTGTCAGATCTCATGTTTCTCTGTTATTCTTCGGCGGTCATCGTTATCATAACACACATTTTCTCTTCCCAGAATTCATTCCTGGGGAGATTCTCTGGAAGAAGCCTTCGAGCAATGTGCCATGGGCATGTTTGGCTACATGACGGACACAGAGACAGTGGAACCAATTGATACCGTTGAAGTGGAGTCACAGGGTGAGAGTCCCTGTCTGTTCAACACAAGCCTCAGTCCTAACTATTCTATCAGTTGTACTGTCATTAAACTCTTATGTTTACTCTTTTCCCCTCATCGCCTGCTCAAAAGGTGACGACATGGAGTCTCTTCTCTTCCATTTCCTAGATGACTGGTTATACAAGTTTTGTGCAGATCTCTTCTTTGTTCCCAGGGTGAGTGTGTTTGTAAGTGGTTAGTTGTGTGATGGTGGACATATCGCTGCAAACAATGTTGTTATTTTGGGCCCTGTTTTTTTCTGAGTGGAGTTTGTTCTTGCTACAGCCACGCAGGTGTACAAAGACACAATGTCAAATGGATTAGAGACTGTTAACCCATAATTTGTATGTGAGAGACTGTTCTGTCCTAGTGTTTCCCTGTCCTATGCTTGATGTATGCTGGGATATACTCCAGAAATATACAAAATACACTGAGTTCTTTTACACTGCAGTGCATCATTTTCTTGAAGCATGTAATAGGATGTTGTTTATGCACAGACTATGAAAACACCTTATGTGGTAATCACTTGTTTCCTCATTTTATTCTCTTGACAGGAAGTCAAAGTGGTGCACATAGACAGAATGCATTTCAAGATCCGCTCCATTGGGTAAGTCTGGTTACCTGTTCCTAATAACATGAAGGGCCTTTACAGCTTTGGTAGTTGTCTAATGTTACTTTGAAAACTTGCACATCAGAGTTTTGATTGCCACATTTTTACAGCTGAAGAATACTGGTCACTGCCATCTATTATTACCCACAGTGGTAGCAGTGTTTGTGTGACTAAATTTCTTCAGATTTTAAGGCCATTAGCATTAGATGTTTACACTATTTTGTTTATCATCTGTATTTTATGGGTGATCTATAGAGGTTTTTATTATGACTGTTGAACACATACACATACTCTGAGTCCAAACTGTCATAGATCATCATGAAAGGATGTGTGTGCAAAAGATTCAAATGTGCGCTGTCTGCCTTTTATTTTGAAAAATGTTGCATGTATAGTAATGTAGCATATACAAGAGATCACTGAATTATAAACGGTTTGAATGTGGATGAATTCTTTTCTCCCTGAAGCTGCTCTCTCACAACCTAGATTTACTTTTGTTTATTAAAGGTGGGGTGAAGAATTCTCTCTGGAGAAGCATCCACAGGTAAGCTATTGACGGAAGTGAATTAATATTTAATAGAGGAATTATGTAAGATTAAGAATGAAAGGTACATAATTGAAGCGATTTAAGTGTTATGTCCTGTGTTGCCATTCCAGGGAACAGAGGTGAAAGCCATCACATACTCTGCAATGCAGATCCATGATAAAGAAAAACCAGAGATATTTGCCATTGTTGATATCTGATGACAACTCCAGAGGGAGATCACACTCCTGGTTCTATGGAACTGGAATATCTACATGGCCAGTTTAAGTGGCCTTTTTATGTAAGGCACTGATTATTGACTTGTAATATCAGGTTTTCTACTTCTGGGGTGAACTGTTTATGACTGACGGATTACAGATTAATTATATGACGCTGGTATTTCATGAGATACACTATTTCAGAAATCATAATAACTTTCAATTTAAATGAGGAATAGTAGCATTGAACCGAACTCTTAATTTAAAGTCATTATTGAAAAGTAAAAATTTGATTGAAGAGTGTAATGTTTTTTGTTGACCCAGTTTTACTGAAATGCTTTTGCAAATTCTTTTTCAAAATTGAAATTGTGTTGATGCCTTACTGATCACTGTAAATAAATCAACAAATGTTTATTTTTCTTGGGCGATTAAATGGTTGCTAGAACATTAAATTAAAATTAAATCTCACTTTTGAATATTTTATGGATATTAAGTCCTTCTGAGGGACACAGCCTTTACTTTTGAGAAAAGAATTAAATCACAAATATCCAAAACAAATAATGCCCATATGTCACATACACAACATAGCAACATATTAGAAACTGTCTCACCTTCTATCTGAATTATTGAAACATATATAGCAGCCTATATATATAAATGTGAGTTGATCTGTTCTTTGTTCACAACACTATGGTTGATGTAAGTTGTTCAGTCAGGTCAGCCAATATTTAAAGTTGTGCACACAAGCACACAAAGATAGGATTGTGAACTTCATGGTCTGTGTCTATAACTGTTCATATGATTGAAATCTGAGAATATGTAGGAAAAATGCTTCTATTAAGTCAACACAAAAGAAGAGCAGGGGGTTTTCTTTTGGAGTACATGGGCTGAAGTGCAACAGATTGATTGCCATCTGAGAAATATGCTATATTCTAAGTCTGAGTGCATGTTGTGCTTGTATTAACAGTCAGGGGAGGTCAATTAAAATTGGTGTTGAGAGATTCATTCACAAAAGACTACTGTCAACTTGTTAGTCATTACTAGTACATTACTCCTGTGTAAAACTCTGGGTTGGAAAGCTATGTCTTATGTGTGTTTGCAACCACAGTCTATGTGGTCATCATGGAATGTGGGTTTGGGTAAACTTGCAGCTCTCACATCAAGCCTCCAATCAAACCACATCAATAAGGCCAGCAAGAGCTCTCACCTCAGAGGCTCAACCAGAGGAGAAAAATGGTACCTGACAGACATGATCACAGCAAACTCTGTGCAGTGAAACATCAAATGCAATACGAGCATATTCAAGAAAACACTTTTGTGCACTACATAATAGAGAAGGTTCATGGCTGTGCTTGTGATTTGACTGACCAATCCAGCAGTTTCTCACAGCTGTTCTGAATAAATACCTCATCTGAAAGTAATCTAAATCAATGGTGTGTGGATGATGATAAAAAAACAAAGTTCCCGTTAAAACATTGTGGAGGATAACAGTTTAACTAATCTTTATTGTCACCTACCATATACATGCACAATGCGTTCAACAACAGTAAGTAGTGTAGCGCAGGGATAACGCAAAGTTTGAGGCAGAAAAAAAGTAGTAGGCAGTAATCAATCTTTGCCAAATGGTGGAATATGCTGAAAGAAGAAACGTGCATGGCAACATAAAATGCAGTTGCGCTGGAAAAAGTTTAAACTTAATTACAAATATGTCTCTGGGCCAAATTAGCAATTGAACACAGTAACTTCAGTGACAGTTGTTAAACTATACATGCTGCTGTTCGTACATGTTGAATGACTCTATTGATTGAATTAAAAGATAATTATTCACTTGATTCATTAATCATGTATGTCTTTTTTCCGTTATGCTAAGAGCTGTTTGTCTCAATGTCTGACTGCCTTGAGATGCATTAATACTTGTTAATATGAATTTATGAAACGGGAATTAACTATCGGAATTCACTGCCACCAGTATAACTGTGTATCTTGCCAAAGAGGCCCATTTATTCCCGCACCTGTTAAGAAAATAAACAGAGCAAAAGAGCCAACTTGCTCCATAAAGTTTCGTCTCTACCTTGTTCCTCGGTGGTGGTGACGTCATTGTCTCCTCCCGTGTCCCTTCCTCCCATCTCACTCAAATGCAGCTGCGCCATCTCTCCTTTGTCCATTGACAAGAGCCAAACGACTTTCCACGGAAAGAAACCGGAGGTTGTGTGGCGTGACCGTTTTTGCCGTTATCTATTTGGCCGCAGTTTCGATTTAAGGCGAAGCTAACGAACCTAGCAAGGCTTCGTTCGTTAACCTGGCCGTGCTAGTGCATTATGAACCAAGCGAATGCTAATAAGAGCAAATCTGAGTCCGTCATCGAGTCAAGCCCAGCACAGAAGAAAATCAAAATGGAAGACAGCAAGTACCTCCCGGAGCTCCTGGCTGAAAAGGACAGCTTGGATTCTTCGTTCACACACGCCATGAAGCTTATTTCTGCAGGTAGTGTGATCAGTCGCTATCTTATTAGGACTAACACTGGCTAGCTTGCGTGAGCAGGGCGTGTGGCCTACTTTCTTTTTGTTGTCCCGGTCCCAGAGACAGATAGCGGCCTGAACAATGGCGCACTGAACACGTGGATGTTAGCGATGTGGGTCAAATCCCTCTGGTTAAAATGGTGTCAGATTGGGTTATTTAACTCTGGCGGCCTATCAACTTATTCAATGACCTATATAAATGTTCAAATGTGCAAGAATCCGTTTCGGTTAATTATACTTAACGTTATTACGAGTTCACTGAATAGCTCCATTTCGCTTCCCAGACCCAGACTCATCTTTGCAAGGCACGTTAATTGTTATAGCTCATTTATTGCACAGATGCAATAAAAATGATGTTGTTTTCAGCACAAAAGTGCCAAAGAGATACAGAGTGTGTGATCCAAGGGCTTGGTACTCAGTCAAGACACAGAATACAAAGAAGCTTTGTTTTGATTGGTTTGCAGGTTGCTACAAGATAACGTCAGATGCGGCTTATTTTTCGTTTACACCGCAAATACATTTCTATGTGTACTTCTGAAAGTGCCACATGGTCAAAGACATTTTTCTTGTCTGCAGAGATTGAGAGGATCCAGAAAGGTGATACCAAGAAAGAGCCAGAGAAGGAAGCATATCTGGACCTGTTTGCTACCAAGAATCTCAAACTCAAAGAGCGAGTACTCATTCCCACCAAACAGTACCCTAGGGTAAGAAATTACCTTCTTTTTTTTATTATGCAGTCCTTCACCAGTGTCTAAATGTCTATTTTCTCAGGGGTGCTTGGTCAATTTAGCAGATACAATCAACTGTTATGGCTGTGCCTAATGACTCTTAATGGACCCATTGGGACTTAAATTAAATTACACTTGATAAATATTGTGGTTCTCTTCTTAGTCATTAATGAAAACCTGAAGTAAAGTCATTTTTTCTCATCAGTGCTTGGTCTTAAACAGTAAACATAATTTGCCCAGGAGTATTGTGCATGTACAACAAATCCAGTGTATCCAATTTGAAGCACCCACTAGCTTTGTTGCCCTAGAATTTGTCAAGTCACGCACCCAGTGCCCTGCTATGTCTCATTTCTGCATGAATTATTTTGCAGTAGTCTAAAAATGCAATTGAAGTAGTGAAGAGAGGGCTGTTGCAACTGTGGTGTGGTGGAGTTGAAAGGAGGTTTTTTTTTTTGTTTTTTTTTTTTTTTTTTTTTTTTTTTTTGTGTTGTGCTGAATGTTGCTGCCATGACCTGATTTCTTGTCGGAACAAACTGTTCTGTACTTGCCTGCCATTACATTTAGTTGTAGTGTCTTCTATGCAATGGCAACAACATTGAGTAATGTAAAGCTGCAATTTATACTGTAACATTTCCCGCAGGTCAACTTTGTCGGTAAGCTTTTGGGACCTCAGGGTAGCACAATTAAGAGACTCCAGGAGGACACTGGTGCAAAAATTTCAGTTCTGGGTAAAGGTTCCATGAGGGACAAAAATAAGGTATGTGTGTTCTTCGCTTTACTGTTCAAAGGATGTTACCTAGTATTCTTGTAAGTGATGTTTTGTATGTTAATTATTGTTTGCCTTTGATGTGTTTGTCAGGAGGAAGAGCTGAGGAAGGGCGGCGAGGCTAAATATGCTCACCTGGCCATGGAGTTGCATGTGTTCATTGAAGTGACGGCACCCATCCCAGAAGCCTATCTGCGAATGGCTCATGCCATGGAGGAAGTCAAGAAGTTCCTTATCCCAGTACGTGTGTGGTAAAACCCCTCGCATCCCAATTACAGAAATATTTTGTACACCCTTAACATTTGCTTTACAGATGTGCAGGCAGGTTTCTCTAGCTACCCCAGGGGAATGATAAACATAATTTAACTTGCTGTTTTTGTCTCATCTATAGGAACCTGGTGAGCATGACCCGTATATGGATCCTCACTTCTTGAATGGATCCCAGGATGGTTCAGGCAGGGGGCGAGGTGGTCACCTAGGAAGGGGCAGAGGTGGACCTCCCGGTGCTGGAGGACCAAGGTAGGAGCTTGATTCATGACAATAGCGCCTGATTTCTGCAGCACATTGAATGTCATGCAGCAGCATGGAGCAAAATGCTCAAACATGTAGCTGTACTGTATTGTTGTTGTTGTTGTTGTTGTTGTTGTTAGTAATAGTAGCATGTTTTTACTTATCTGTTTTCATTTTGATAACATTTTACAAACTTTCCACAGGGGGCGAGGAATGCCACGTGGGGGCCCACGAGGAGCAATGCGTGGTGGAGCTCCACGGGGAGGACTAGGACGGGGCAGCGCCCCTAGAGGTGCACCATCTGGTAGGGGTGGTCTACCTTCTGCACCTACTAGAGGAGGCTCAGCTCCCCGCTCTAGACCCCCTGCAGCTGGGGCACCAAGAATGCTCCCCTCCTCAGCCCTGTCCCACCAGCAACACCAAGTTCCTCCTTCAGCATCACAGCCCAAAGCTGATGCCTATGAGGACTATGTAAGTTTCTAGAATCCTCTATTTTGAAATTTCACATGAATATTCACTTAACAAATGGTAGTGATCTCTTCAGGTGAAGTGTGAATTCTGTTGTCAAAGCAGTTGTGACTCACTTGACTTTTCCTAACTTAATTTTTTTTCCTTCTAGCCTCCATATGAAGAATCCTATGCAGAGCCTGCCTATGAAGGATATGATAGTTATTATAGTCAGCAGTCTGCACCTGCGTAAGTCAAAATTTCAGGTGGCTTTGCCCATTTAGTCTGACTACAGGTTGGAGGTGTATTGCTCTAACACTGCTTTGCAATCTGTCCGCAGGGATACTGAATACTATGATTACGGACACGGGGAGGCCCAGGATTCATCATATGAGCCTTATGGTAAGATTATAAATATGACATCCCTTTTTTTTGTGTGTGTGTGCCTAACCAATGAAACGCTCACCGACACATTGTTAAGCAATGATTGTATCTTCTGTCTACCACACTCGCACACTTTTTTGTTTCTTTCCTTCCTGTCCTTGCAGCTCAAGATGACTGGGACAACTCATGGTCCAACTCTGGGGCCGGAGGCAAAGCCCCCCCGTCCAGACAGTCGAAGGGATCGTATAGAGAACATCCATATGGAAGATACTGAACGGCTACTGGTAGAGAGTTGCTGTGGCAACTGTCTCCGATTGTAACTCGCTTAACTTTTCAAAAGTAATTTCCCTCTCGTTTGTTCCGTTTTTTTATGCTTTATTTTATTATTTTGTTTTTTAAACTCGGAGACCTTTTGTTGGATGTATCATAGTGCCAGGGGAGAAAAATGAGCGCACATTTTTTTCATTGTTTATCTGTTTCTATTTAATGATTGTGTCAGTTGCATAGTTGGCAGTTAAGGTCCTAGTGACATAAACCAGGAACGTTTAGTGATATTTGATGGGTATTTCAGTTTCAGTGACTGTGGCGATAAACCTTTCTCACATAGGCTGCATTTTAAAAGTCCTTCTTGACTGGACAAAAATGTTTCATAATGCCTCAATGTAACTTCACTATAACTAGAATAGATTTAGTTGCAAACTCAAATACAGCCCTGAGCCGTTTGATTAAAAACAAGTCTTATCATATATTTGTTACTATATTACGATACAAATCTCGTGTTGTATGAAGTTATAGGATCTCCTAAAAAATATTACACTATTGAATTACATTTGACAAAGAAAAATGCCTCTATTTTTGCCACTCTTTACAATTGGTATATTATGCTGTGTCAAAATCATCGCTGATGTTAGACTAATTCTTGTTAAGATTGAACGGTTAACAATCCTTACTGCATGTAAGGAAGGCTGCAGCCAACTCAATATTTTGTACATAACCTTAGGATAACTGTGTTTGCTTTAAGCCGTACCGTCTCCAAAATGCATAATGCTTGTGTACCTTTGGCTAAATAGGATCCTAAATATATCCCAAAATGTTTTTCTGCAGTGCGTGTTTCAATAAAGTTTCTAGTTTCTTTTTAATCAATCTAAACATGGTATTTTGCCTTTGTTGTACCAAAGGAATGCCCTCAGTTTGTGAAAGTGGTCCTCAGTGGTTTCTCAACAACGCCGAATAAGCTGTATGTATACACGTCAGCCTGATTTAAAAAGAAAAAAAAAAAAAACAACAAAAAAGCAATGTTTTCCCAATGACGTTATCCTCCTCCTCTGTTTTTCAAAACTTATCTAAATGACACTTGTGATGTCAAAAAAAAAAAAAATAAAGCTCATCATTCCTTGAGGTAATGTGCTGCCAAATACATGTTTGACTTGAGAATGATATAGTGCTTGAATATGTATTGTCATTAACCTTTAGTTAGTGTATCTCTTCAAGCTCTCAAGAGAGCAGTGCATCTTCAGCCACTTGAAATAACCGAATTTCAACAGTATTTCAAATCAAGCTTGCAGGGATCTTACTTGACTTTGATGCAAAGTCATGCTGGCTGGTTTTTATAAAAGAAAAAAATCGCAGTGGAGAGGATTCTAAAAGCCTAAAGATCGCCACAAGAAGGTAAAACTAACCCCAACACTCATTTGTTAGATTTTTGTTTTGTTTTCTGTGCAAAACATCCAAGTAATTCAAGTCATCCAAAACATATCAAAAACATTGAAGTACAAAATTATGCTATCAGTAGTTATTCCGAGCAAAATAAGCCGTACAAAACAATCAGAAATGGTTGTGATGCAACTCTTGCTCAAATAAAACCAATAATGGTCCATTCATTTCACTCAATACTTACCAATTCCATCTTGATTATTTCTGTAGAATGTAGATTAATGAAAATTAGTAGTTGCACTCAAAGCGTTAAAATATCCCATTGGTGGACAAAAACCCTTCAGCTTGAGTTGCATGATACTTGTAGTATAAAATTAGTCTTGCATGTGTGTTGTCCATTGTATGTATGTAGGAACTTGTGTGTCCAAGATCTCATTTCTGTTTCTCCTCTTAGGTTGTCAGAGAACTGTGTAGATGCAGTTGACACAATAATCGCCAGCTTACCGGGCCTTTTTAAGGTTAGTTGAAAAGAAATTGCAGAGAATCATTAGACTTGAATTATGCTGTTGAACTGACTCAAATCTTCTTTCCTCAACAGGTTCATTGAAAGTCCCTGGAGAGAGCAGAGGCCTTGCAGTGTCTCTGAGACTGATCACCTCTTACTCAGTACTGATCCCATGATCAGTTCAAAAAAAAAAAAAAAAATGGAGAGAAAGCTTTCTTCCTCACTGAGAAAATGTTCTGCTCTTCTGAAATATTGCTGAAGTATTGAAAGAAATACGTTTTTTTGTTGAAGACGTTCTGTATGATCATTGATCATGTGGAATTTTGTCTTTTGAATGTGTCTAGATTTTCCATATTTTTACACTGAAGACATTTAGCTGTCTTTTTATAAAAAAAAGAAACTGAAAATAAAGGTCTTTTTTTAATTAAATTGTTTGTTGTAAGAAGTCTGTCTTTACATGTGATACATCAGATTACCGAAAGTGAACTGTAAGGATTAGCAGGATAATTTGTTTTCTACCTAACATCGTGCAAAGCTTTCATTGAGGATAAATTGAACTTATGCCTTTCATCTCATAGCCATTTGTTGGCAAAGTCATCAAAAAGGTTTTTCATTAACTAAGCTCTTAACATCAAATGTGAGTGTTTTGAGTTTCTGTCTGAGCTAATCACAGCACTGGAACAGCTCTCACTAATGTCCTAAATAACGTGCGCCCTAATACTGATACAGGAGAACCTGAAAGTCCTAGTAGTGTCGGGTCTTAGTTCAGCCTTTGATACTAGATCAAAACATGACTACACAGACTGGAACATTGGGTTGGATTTTCAGGTACAGTAATTAAGTGGCTAAGATCATGCTTAGAAGACCTTAGAAGCCTTTTTGTTTCCCTCAAAATTATACCACACCACCAACATCTTTGACTCGTGGTGTCCCCCAGGGATCGATCTTAGGGTCTTTACTATTCCACCTTTATATGCTTCCACTTGGAGAAATTACAATACAGTAAAATTTCTTATGCAGATGATACCCAAAGGTATCGCAAGTGGGCCAACATCATATTTGATCATTATCATTAAAATACAAAGTGCTCTGAGAAGGCGTTATTGAATTGTTGTGAATTGTTATGGGTTTGGAGGTGGGCTGCCAGCATTTTTGAGATTTTCAAGTGGGCCATGAGTTGGAAAAGGTTGAGAACCACTGCCCTAGAGTTTCTTAGTCAATGCATTGACCAGATTAACTACTGGATTTTCTTCATCTGAACAGGGCCAAAACTGAAAAAATCTTATAGGTAAGAATGAAGACAGACTTGGCAGAGAGAATTGGCATTCATCTCAATATAAAAGGACTTAAAGTGAAAGATAATTCTTAAAAACTTTGGTGTCTTAATTGACAGCAATCTCAGATAAAAAAAAACCAAACAAACATAAAAGCCGTAACTAAAAACCTTTTTACAATGTCAAAAACATAGTCAAACTTAGAGGTCTAATGATAACAATTGGAAAAAACATATTCATGCTTTTATGTCCAGCAGGATTGACTACTTTAATGGTCTTTTCACAGGCCTTCCTATAAAGACCATCAAACAGCTTTAGCTTGTACAAAACGCAGCTGCTTGTGTCCTCACGAGAACCAAAAGAACTGACCACATTACTCCAATAAGTCCTTCCACTGGCTTTTGGTACATCCGGTGAATCAGTACATGGGGCATGACCAAAATACCCCTCAGATATGTTTCAGCAGTACACACCTGCTAAGCTACTCAGATCACAGGAGAGAAATGTGTTAGTAATACTGTCAGAACTAAACATGTGAAGCAGCTTTTAGCTGCTATGCTGCTCAACTCTAGAACCAACGTCCTGATGGTATCAAAGCTGCTCCAACTGTGGCCTGTTTCAAGTCTAAATTGTTCTGAGATCCCTTTGTTAAGTGATCAAATGTACTGTACTTTCTCCCAATGAATGTACTCTTTTCTTTTTAACCTCTTGTTTTTATTTCTATTTATTTTTTTTTCCTTTTATGTTCTTGTATTTGCTCATTTTTAAAGTACTTTGAGTTGCCAGTGTGTATTAGTGTTTTATAAATAAACTTGCCTTGCCTTATGTAGTCTTGCTGTTATGTCTTGTCATATAATGTATATGTGCATAGATCCTATTTAATTTTTCAGTCAACTATATTTTGTCTTGTTTGGACTTCTTTCTCTGCCACTTTTCACATATACCAATAAGTGATAGAGTGAGATTTACCCAAGAAAAACTGCTGTAATCATGCTGTTTTTAATGATATACTATTTGTAAACCCAGGATGAACAGGTTTACAGACCATACCAAGTTTTACACTATGTACTGTACATCATCATCATGAGATTACAGATACAGCATAAGTTTTCCAGTTTGTACACTTATAAATCATATGTTGGCCAAAAGTGAGCAAAAGTTGGCACCGATAAGGGTTAAATGCTCCTTCATTATGCAAAGGCTATGCAGACATGTTTACTGTCTACTTTCAAGCAAGTTTCAAATGCAATATATGTTCATAGTGTTAATCCTGTAATGTATAAAAACACATCAAGGCTAAAGTCTTTGCTTGATGGTAGGCAGTAATATAGAGTATACATAATTTAAGTTTATGGTTAAAACTTTCACCGACTTGGTGCCAGTACCCATTACAGTCCAAAGATCCTGTAACACTCAGCAGTGCAGTAGTAGAGTTCATGTGTGTGGACAGAGTGTCTGTATGCACAGCTGAAAATGAAAAGTTCATGATAAACCTTGTGCAACAGCAAGACAAGAGGCACCACCTCACCTCAGTAAATGTCTTTATGAATTATGAAACTTCCAAAACATACAATCTACAATCAGTGCACAGGTTACACCAAAGCCTTTTTTTTATACACTGCAAGCAGAATTATATGCACACAATATATTTATTTGCAGCAGCTGTAGTGTGTAAAAAAAAGTCACTTTATGATCCTGCAGCTGTATTACAAAGAAACATGGAGATGTATTTATATTATCTATCATCAAAGCACACTTATTCCCCTTCTTTATTTTCCTTGTTGTGGCGGAATGTCCCTTTAAATGACTCTCCTCCCACAAGTCTCTATCATATCCGCGCCCCCATCTATCAGCGGCCAGTTTCACATCAACAATGAGTGTCTTCGCTGATTTACGTGAAAAACACGCTCGCATTTCAACGAGTATCCTGAAAATTTATTGCGTTTAAACTATAATCGATGCGACAGAGCAGCACCTAACAGAGCGCAGACGCTGTCGTTGGTAAGCTTACATTTTCTCGCCCAGCCTGTTTGGTTGGTATGTTGGTTGGAAGCTAGCTAGCTAGCCAAAGACACTGCTAGCCTAGGCCTCAATCTTTGTATTTATTGAAGCATGGTCTTGGCGGACACATTGGAGTCCGTCCCTCATTGTATAGGTCCACGCTGTTTTCGGCTGCTGCCACATGTCTCAAATATAAACGGCGCTATAAGCGATATTTGACCCGGGAAGTGGGCAAATCATGCAGCTAAGAAGCTAGCTCGTAATGTCAGCTTCCGTAAAACTTGCACCATATTAAGGGTTGCCATGCAGCCAGTGCAAACTTGTTTAACGGTAAAAGTTTGTGCAGCATATTTATGAAGGAGAATTGCTGCAGGTCATTTCCGCCGTTTGTTTTTGATGGCAGTTAAATATTAAAGATTTAAAGAAAGTATTTATGTTGTGTTTGTTGTGGCTCTGTGCACCACTCCTTCCATTATCAGCTTTGTGTCAAATCCAATCACTGACCAAAATATCATTTCATCACTGTTGCTGTGCCAGGAAATTCGATCCTACTTGATACATGCCACAAAATTATTCAAATAATTTATACCCATTATTTTGTAAGTAATTTTACATATATGTTGGATATTCCTCCCAGTCTCTGTCTGTCTGACTTGCTTCCTTCGTCTGAACAGGTACAAAGGAGAGAGATCATAAAACTAGACGGGAAGCAGAGAGAACTGAGCCGTGGGTGTGTCTGCAATGGCTGGTGGAAGGAGAGGGGCAAACCGTACCACGTACTGCAGACCTCCACTAAGCAGTGAACCAGGCTCGGTCAGCAATGGCAACCACTCCACCAGTTCCCCGGTCACAGGGGTGCGGTCTCGTACCAGGTAGGTGAGGCTCAGATACACTCCTTCAGATCAAACTCATCTGGGGGTGCATCATGAGAAAAATACTTTTTTAAAAGGCTTCTTTAGTATTCTCTGTGCCCTCTGTTCTGTCTGCAGGAATGGATCGGGAACATGCATGTCCAGCCCCCCACTGGCTGCTCAGACAGTGGTTCCTCTGAAGCACTGCAAGATCCCAGAGTTGTCTGTGGATTGTAACGTGCTGTTTGAGCTCCATCTTTTCTTCTGCCACCTCATTGCCCTGTTTGTTCACTATGTCAACATCTACAAGACTGTGTGGTGGTACCCCCCATCACACCCCCCCTCCCACACATCATTGGTGAGTACTCAGTGGTTAGGTGTTGACCTTTCATTTTTTATCAGTTGTATATGGCCTTTCAGAGATTAATCTATCTCTATTGTCTTGTATGTTTGCTATAACTGGTGTTTTAGGCCAGTGTACTTGTTAATATAGACAAGATAAAGTGACATTTACGTGGAGAGTGGGAGCAGTCATCCTGAATCAATCTTTTTATTTACAGAATTTTCACCTCATTGATTATAACATGCTGGTGTTCACAATCATCATACTGGCAAGGAGGTTAATTGCAGCAATTGTTAAAGAGGTAAGAATTCCATTTTTGACTTTTGCAATCTTTTTCACTTGGATCCATGATTTTTACATGCTGAATGAAGTTTATTCTATATATGAAAATAAAAGCAAAGCTACTAGAGATACTACAACTTGTGAAACGGGTCTTGCACTGTGTTTACAAGGCCACATAGTCACCTCTGCTTTTAGAAATTCTCAGAAAACACTGCACCCTTGGCTTTTGAAGAGTTTTGCTCTTGAGTTTTTAGATTTTCTCTGTATATTTGTTTCCTTCTCTTGTACATCGTTGATGGTTGTTCTATGGCAAATTAAGGTGGAATGCACTTGACTGTTATGTCTGTCTCCCATCTCTTGTCTCCTCCAGGCATCACAGAGTGGGAAACTCTCCTTCCCTCACTCGATCTTTTTAGTGATGGCTCGGTTTGCTGTGCTAACGCTGACAGGCTGGAGCTTGTGCCGCTCCCTTATTTACCTCTTCAGAACTTATTCTGTCCTCAGCCTGCTCTTCCTCTGCTACCCGTAAGTATCTTTAGGAAGAACAAAGAGGTTCATATTCATACCAGCAACATGATCAAACTGATCATTCAAATCTTGATAGTGTGTTGTGGAAGGTATCTGTTATTTTTTGAGCATTGTAGTGCAGCATTGAATTGAAACACTGCTTTTTAACATTTGGTTTATGAAATATTAATAACCCGATGCAGCTTGAATTTGAGCTAGGATGATGCACCCATCATTTCCTGGCAGGCCTAAGAGCTTATGCAGTTTGGATGCTGTTCAGCATGGGTGGCTCTAGCAAATCATCTAGCAAGCAGCTAACAGACTGTGATGTGCAGAAGGTGGCCACATTTGATGTTAATCTAAATTTTCATGATATGGTATGGATATATATCATTATGGTGTATCATTATGACAGTTTTTGAATAGGTTCTGAATTGACAAGACAAAAATACTTTGATCATAGTTTCTCACCTATATTTTGGCGGTACTACTCTGGCGTTAGTGGTATCATTCCATCTACAAGGAGGGCCTCAGGTCCAGCATAAGTTAAATCTAGTCATTGTATCCTACAGATTTGGGATGTATATTCCATTTTTCCGGCTGAACTGTGACTTCCGGAGAGCAGGTCCACTCTCGCCCATCGCCAGCATCGGCTCCAAGGAGGTGGGCAGCATGGGCCGGGGCAGGGACTACCTGACTGTGCTGAAGGAGACGTGGAAGCAGCACACCAGCCAGCTGTACGGTGTCCAGGCCATGCCAACGCATGCCTGCTGCCTCTCCCCCGACCTCATCCGCAAGGAGGTGGAGTACCTGAAGATGGACTTCAACTGGAGGATGAAGGAGGTGCTGGTCAGCTCAATGCTCAGTGCTTACTATGTGGCTTTTGTACCTGTCTGGTTTGTCAAGGTGAGAAACTTTCTAAGCGTTAACTTAAACATTCAATGTGTTTTAATAACATTTCTTAAAGTCTTTCCATCTTTCCACCGGTATATTTTCCTTCAGAGTACACAGTATGTGGACAAGCGCTGGTCTTGTGAACTGTTCATCTTGGTGTCAGTCAGTACGTCGGTCATCCTCATGAGGCACCTATTGCCACCTCGATACTGTGACCTGCTTCACAAAGCTGCGGCTCACCTGGGCTGCTGGCAGAAAGTAGACCCCTCACTCTGCTCAAATGTCCTTCAGCACATGTACGTACTGCGCATTGTTTGTTACTGGATTTTAGGTCCATTCGGATGTAATTTTATTCAAGTTCTAATCTTGCTCTTCTACCTCATTTTGCACAGCTGGACAGAAGAGTACATGTGGCCACAAGGAGTCCTGGTCAAACATAATAAGAATGTCTACAAGGCCATGGGCCACTATAATGTTGCAGTTCCATCAGATGTGTCCCATTATCGCTTCTATGTGAGTATTCCTTAATGATCAGGTCCTGTACAATAAAAGCAGACCTAGAGATTTCAGAGAGCCTGTGTTGACACAGCATTTTTTGTTAAATATTTGTGGCATTTTAAGGAGGCAGCTATTTGCACAGACTTACAGCATCCTGTCTTTTTCTATCCCCTAGTTCTTTTTCAACAGGCCTTTACGAATACTCAACATACTCATCATCCTGGAAGGTGCGATAATATTCTACCAGCTCTACTCACTGATATGCTCAGAAAAGTGGCATCAGACAATATCGCTGGCTCTGATTCTCTTCAGCAACTACTACGCCTTCTTCAAACTTCTCAGAGACAGAATAGTTCTAGGAAAGGCATACTCGTACTCAAACAGCTCATCAGACCAGAAAGTCAGTTAGACTTAAGTTATTGTTCACATTCACTTTGGAACAAGACAAACATGCCTAAGAGCTCTGTATTTTATAAACTGCATTTTGTGTCACGTTTTTGTTCTGTTCTGCCATAATAAAAAGAAATATTTTTGTATTACTTTAAAGGTTTGTTTGAGTCTTTGTTCTAAAACATGTTTCCATTCTCACCACAAGAGGCCTCTGTTTTACAAAAAAAAAAGAAAAGAAAAGAAAAAAAACTTACAATAGCAAATGGGTGGAAATTTCAGGTGACAATTGGCACTAATTTACTCTTCACTGCTGGAAACTTGATCATTTGAAATGTAAAGTTGCTGAATACAATATTTGTTGGGGTTTGCAGCAATTTAGTATTGATATGGAGACAAAGTGACCATAATGTGAATCTTATAAACATTGAGTACTAAATGTTTAAATTCAACTGAATTTAAAGCATTTATATATTATACTTTAAAAGCCATCTAACTGAATTTAAGTGGTTTCAGTTTTGCTCTTAAATACTTAAAAGGCAAGCTGTAAAAAATTAAACTCAGTTGATAATTTTTAGATTAGAAAAATGAAGAGTAAGTAAGTTCAAAATTGCTCAAACTTGGATACGTGATGAAATTCAAACTTGAACACTCAGGCTACCAAATCAGACGTGATGACTGACCTGAAACCCATACCTTTGAATTTTGTATCTGAACCTGTAAGCCCAGAAAAAATTAGTCTGGTAGGAGAAATTCAAAGCACATGAATTCAGATGGATGGTTTCCAAATTATAGATTTTCAGTGCAAAATTAAGTGGTGTTCAAATTTCAACTGTTATTAGTATTCGCAATTATAATATGTGTATAAAAAACAAATGGTAGACGTGTGTATATGTAAAATGAAGGTGAAGGCTTTCCCATGTTTACCATCAACAAAACTTATATTTCAATATGTCAGTTATGTGGAAATACAGATGCGGAGCATTGGCGTCACCAAGTGGCCTGGTTGTATTATCTTCAGGTACGGAGTAACTTTGTATAGACACACCCTCTAGCCCATAATAAGATGTATAAGTGGGTTATTTGCAAAAAGCAATTGGCAGCTGATCAGTGCCGAGCAGGACACAGCATCCTGTTAACAGAGGCACTAACCCGCAGATCGGCCGCCTCTCCCAGCGGAACACAGCGGCGTGGACTGGCCCTTTAAGAGGGATAAAGGCGACAGCTCCGCACGAGCCGAGCGCATCGATGCCGCGCTTTACATTTCATCAGTAATTTGCACGGCTGCGGCAGGGATAATTTAACATTATCGTGCCTAATACATATTAATTCACAGGAAGTGTGTTTGAACGTTTTAAATCCCGGAAGGAGAAATGTGACGCTGTGTCCAGCCTGTTTGCTCTCTGGTGCGAAATTGATCCGGTAAGTCTTATTTGTGTCATTCGTAGACCATAAATCTGGTTTACACGTCTTCTCTCGCACTGAATTAAACCGTATGGTATAACAAACTGATGCCTGCAAAGTCCTCTTAATCATTTATTGTACAACATTGATATAATGCAGGTAAAGAAGGATTTAGGCGTATAAAGTTGGCATTGTGAATGTAGTGGCCATCTTTGGATTCTACTTTGAGCGGAGGCTGGCGCAGTGTTCAGATGTTTTAACAGCGATTTCATTTCTTGTTATGCGATAAAGCGTTATTTTGGCCCTGTAGCAGCATCAATGTAGTCACTTAGCCTAATAATGAAATGCCATAAACACCCGCTCTGCTTCTGCAATGGTTATATGGCACTAAAACCACAGCAAAACTACCAAGACCCATAGGAATAAGGTGGTTTAAAACTAATTCAGTGCAATCCAAGTCTTGTTATACCTTTGTGGAACTTATTATAGTATTTTTGTATTGAATGTTTTATTGATTACACTGCATTGTTAAGATGTTTCTATTGTTCTAGTTACTTAGTGTAAACAGATAAGGGGTAAAACTCCACCGACCCACCAAAGATAGTCTCAATAAGAATGCAGTATATTGATTTTCTCATGCAGCCATTTGTTTGAAAGTGATGTACATGAGGCGCATTTGTATAACAGGACAGGATGTTGAGTCTTGAGCTGCATCTTTGTGCAGCAGTCCAAGCAGTTGTCTGTCTATGCAATTCATTCATGTTGTAAACCATTAAAACAAAAACAACTGCAGTGTATTTTGGTTTGTTGAGTTTGAAAATGCACTCAAAACACTAATGCATCCTCCTTCTCTTCACACACATTCTGTAAGGTCTTTCCACTTTGAGGCTGCTCTAAAAATATTTTTCTAGGCTACTGTTTCACTCCCACTTTTTTACACCAGGGAAACAAAAGCAGGAAATTGCTTCCATTAAAAAGTTCCATCATAATGCAATCCCATTTAGGTAGGTAGGTTAGTGGTATACTCTTCCTCACTGCTACTTCTTGATTTGGATTTTTTCTTTGCCAGATTTACTGTAAATCCAATGTGAGCTGTTACACTAATGAAAACATCACTAAATGCTTTTGGTCTGCAGTGTACAGAATCCTGAGCTGCAGCACTAATTTTGGCAGTCAGTGTCCTCCACAGAGCCCTTCTCTTAGGGAAGGGAAGGCTGCTGCTTTTGAACTTCCTACCTTTGTTGTTGCAGGACATCCTGTACACCAGCCAGGCAGCGAGTGCCCCCTCATCTCATCCTAGAGGGCTTCACTTAAAAAAAAATAAAATAATGGAAGACAAACGCAAGAAGCGCAGCCCAAAGGTGTCTCTCCCGCAGCCCCCTCCTCCCCCCATCAACCCCCGCAAACTGTCCGTCCTGCCTGCCAGCAAAAGTGCTACCTTCTCCCTCGGACTGCCGCAGCCTCCCTCCCCCAAGAACAGAGGCAAGTATAAGAGGTCCATAGGTGCAGCGGGACAGCCCAAAGAGGTGTTCACAGCCGTCGTAGCTCCACCAAAGACCACCAGGTTTGTATCTATGAGTAACAGGAAGATCCTCCAGAAAACACCTGTATTTATCTACAACTGCTGCAAATGCTTTTTTGCTTTTTTTTGTCCAATTATTCATTTTCCAAAACATTAGCATAAATAGAGGAGGCAGGTTATTAGTGATCCTGATGTTTTGTTTTTTTTCTCAGGCCCCACAAGGAGAAGCCCAGGGCCCCCCAGCCAGCAGGGCCCAGTAAAGTAGTCCAGTCGTCACCCTTGCAGCACTCCTTTCTCACAGACGTCTCAGATGTGAGAGAGATGGAGGGAGGGCTTCTCAACCTCCTCAACGACTTCCACTCAGGCAAACTACAGGCTTTCGGTAAGATAACCTTGATTAGATGGGCCACCGGGGGAATATTCTGTTACAGGCTGAAAATAAAGCAAGTTGAAAAGTGGCTTTGTTACATGAATCAGACTGATATCAAATAGCAGTGGAGCTATTTTTTGCTGCCATGGAAATACTTCTGACTTTGCTGTAATCCTCCTGCACCAAAAAGAGATTACACTTTGTGCTATAGTAAAGTCACATCTGTGTAGTTTAACCCCTCTGTTTTCTAGGTAAGGTGTGCTCCTTTGAGCAGCTGGAGCATGTGCGTGAGATGCAGGAGAAGCTTGCGCGATTACACTTCAGCCTCGACAGCCACGTGGAGGAGCTTTCAGAGGACCAGAGGAAGTGTGCCTCTGACCACAACCTGGAACACCTGCTCAGTAACGTAAGCACAAATCACAGCAGCAAAGGGTCAGGAAATCAGTATGTGTTTCATTGTTCCCTCTGTCAAGCCACTGAAACATCATGTGAAACTCTCCACTGAAAAAGCAGACTCTAGTTTAGGTGGGTTAGCAGTTTCTTCAGACAGAGTGAGGCCGTTTTCACTATAGATTTTACTGTCAAATGCTGATGACTGGAACTATTTGTGGGTTTTGCTTTTGCCAAATGTTAGCATTAACAGCTGTTTACTTAGCAGTCTAGAAGAAATGTTCTGATCTTAGCGTCAAACTTCATCCCATTAATCGCCAGGAGCTGTCTTCAGTGGTGGAAAGCAACCCTCTTGTTATTCCTCTATTTCTATCACTACTTTTCTTCTAAGTTAACATGCTAACCAGCTATCTCCATTTGGTCACTTTCCGATACCGAGTCACTGCAGCATGCATGCTACTCTGAAGAAGTAGCGCTACTCAGAAGGTATATTGTAACCTCTTGTATTGTAAACATAACGATGGGTGAAGCTCTTTGCAAGACCGGTAAGTATACAGCTGTTAATGCTAATGCTGGCTATGTAGCAATAGCAAAATCTCTAAATACCTCCATTAAAGGGGAACTCTACACATGAAGTTCATGAGGAATACTACACAGAATACTATTAAAAGTGAGGATATCTTGGTCTCTGCTTGTTCAATCCTGACCAAGCTATTTCTTGTGAGCTCCCCAACTTTACTCCAGTGAGTACACCTTTAGATATACTGTAAATAACAATAAAGCAAGCCTTTAATCTTTAGAGACAACAATTAGGCATATATATCCAGAGTTTGACTAGTTTGATGGACTGTAATTAGTGTTTGTCAGACACTTTACAGCAGCGTATCAGATGGCATTTTCCAATTTTTTCAACTCACTCATTGCATTCAATTTTTATTTTTTTTTATTTTTTAGAAATACAATACTTTATAATGAAGACAGTGCATGTTGTTCTTACTCATATACAGGTATTAAAATTGGTAAATGCTTTGCTGAGCTGCTAGTATGTCCAAATGTTAAATATTATCCAGCACAAACAGTGATGTGCAGTCAAAGAATGCCTTGAAAGAGTTTCTATTGTTAGTGTGTTGTGTGGCTCCTAGTTACCCACGCCTGGGGCTGGTATGCTCGCTGTGGGGAAGTTGCAGCGTTGTGTGTGAGGGAGGTGAGAAAAAGCCTTCAGCTCATTACAGATACTGCTGCCAGGAATACTTGCTCGCTGTAGCAGCAGTGGATAATTGTGCCAAATGGCCTGTGAAGTAACTTTCCTTTGTGTAGATAAGGGAAGCTGACCGTATGTATCTTTGTAAACAGTGCAATTTAATGATGGGAATTTAATTCATATATTGATGTGACACACAGGCTGTTATGTAATATGATCACATTTAGTGATTAGTTCCTTGTAATATCACTGCAGTTTCTATTTTTGGCTGCGTATATTTTCAATACAATCTCTCATCTATTTGTTCATTTGTTCCCACAGCTGGAGGAGCTCAGCACCTCAATGTATCCTTTCCTAATTAAACGTCTGTTTATTTATGGGAGTCACCCTGCACTCCAGGCGCAAACATTGGATTTAAATAATCTGTTTTCAGTTCAAAGTCCTTCTGTGTGAATCCTTAATGTGTCCACGTTCAGACAAAAGCTCCACTTGGCTGAGAACCAGGACCTGCCCAAGACATCTGGTCCCTGACAAAGTGAGGTGTGGAGGATGGCGACCAAACACTCATCTTCTCCCAACATCCAACCAGTCCAGGTTGCCATGGCATTGATCCAGCTGCCTTAGTAACAGAATGGAAAGATCCACAGGAGGAGGGGCTATTTTTTCCATTTGGTCAGTGAAGCCCAGGGAATGATACAGTGACTCAAAGCAGCCGAGCATTAAATGAACACTCAACCAAAATCATAAACCCCTCATTCATGACTGCACAGGAAATGATCAGAGGGTTTACTCAACAGTTGTAGGAGAAGAAAACATTTTGCAAGTTTTGAACATTTTTGTTGCATCAACTAGCTTCGGTTCAGTTGGTAGTTACATCTTTTGGTAACAAATAACTGAATACAAGAGAGTGTAGTTGTTGATCCTTTGTTCCCTTTACAAAAAGCACATTTCAGAGAGTTTAAAACTTTATATTGCGTTTCTTTATTTCATGTTATGCCTGTTCTTTTGTATAATTTTGGATGGTATATGTCTCTGTCAACAAAGGTAAGAAATATGAGCCATACTAGCAAGTAGCAAACGTATTTGGCCCTTGACAACACCACTGTGGTTAGCTCTGAAGTTTAAAGGGAGTATTCACTTTTGCTATTATTCTGAATGCACACTTTCATTTTTATATATCTGCAAAAAGTTTAATACTGGAAAACAGACTGGATTTAATATCTGGGTGACCCTTTCTTATTACAAAGGGACTATGTGAGGACACCTAATGCTCAAAATGGGTGTTTCATTTACTTATGCTGTATGTAAAATTGTTGATGATGTTTTGCCAACGTGTAGTATACTGTATTTGCTGACACTGATGGTTTAAAATAATTTACTGTTAGTAGGACAATTTTGTTTATTTTGTCCGTGCTTCTTAAGGATTTCCTTTTAGGTTTTATTTTTATAAATGAAGGCCCAGTAGCAGCATCCCTCCAAGCACAATCTACTCCACCCTGCTACTGAAATGTCCCTGCATGTAACGTGCAGGTTACACAGAGTCTGTCCAGTCAGACACTGTATTGGCTAGCACATCCACAGAGTAATGCAGCTGGTATAAATCTCTTTGTGGTACTATTTCAAAATGGCAGCTACTTTCATAGTTAAAGATTTAGGGGCTGAGATTATGATTTGCATTGTATTTAACTCCAGATTTGGCAGCACTGTACCTTGGCCATAATGTTTAATCCCTGACAAGCCAATTAAAGTGATATTAGTGTTCAATCCAAACATCAAAGTATGTCAAAGCATTGGTGCATTTGGTTATTAAATATTAACAAGTCTTTTGTACTGCTTGCTAAGCCTACCTCTTATCCAAGGCCTTGGAACATGTGATACATTTCTTATTCTGGTTAGTTCATCAAAGATCTTTCAGTCAGACATTTGTTATTTTACACATTAACAGGAGAGGGAATTCACCAGAAGAATGGCTTTACACACAACATGCCATAGGAATTAGACACAGTCAAAACAACAGAAAAGTTGTGAAGAATCTCATGTGTATTCAGTGACTATACTGTAAATACCGCAAATAAAGGTAATTTATGGAAAAGGTGTAATAATGTGTGTTTCTTGGACAGAATTTAAGTCACCCTTTATCTTGAGAAATAGATAATATATAATAAAATAAAATATACCTGTGGTAAAATCCCCAATACCCCCTCCCTTTAAAATCTGAATAAGGCACCTGGAAGTTAGTTTTACAGAAATAAAACACTTTATTCATATACCAATCCGTCTTTGCGCTTGTTCACAAACAAGTTTGATATAACTTAACAATAGTTGAATTAAAAGGCTACTTGAAGACTGGCACTATACTGAGACAGAATCAGATCTGGGACTTCACTTTTCTCAGGCAACCGCAGGAGTAAAAAACTCCTTTTCCTTTCACGCTGTCCTCATCCAGGAGCGTTAGTTAGAACCCAACCGTGATCTAGGCATCAGTGTACACACACAAATATATATGCCTCCTTAACAAAAATAGAAACAATTTTGATCCTGCCAGTAAATTTTGGTCATGCAAAAAAAAAAAGACAGTATCAACTCAGCACATCATTAACATGACTTTAAAAGCATTACACAATAGATAAATTATAAACTGTACCATACAGCATACGATTAATACTGTGCAAATACACATTTGAGCTGTACAAAAGTATTTTGTATTATTCTTGTTAATCTCAATTCACAAATTTTCAAAACAACTACATAAAAATATCACATTACATTTGATGAAACAGCAAAAATATACATCTTTCAGGTCCCTGTCTTCCTCTTCTTTTTGTGCATTTCAATCTTACATTCTGCAATAGTGTCTCTGATTTGTCTACAGTACATGTTTAGATTATGAAAAAAAACCAATGACAATCATAGGATATATAGGTATAATGTAAAACTCATGACGTCTATCATGATAATGAGCTACCTTTTCAAAGTGCAAAGAGAGCAGGTTGAGTATGTGTAAGACCTGATGTCAGTATGTGATATTGTTCATGCTTCTGTACCAGAGGAGATCTCACTGAGATAAGAATTAAGAGCGCCTAATTTTTAAGGACTTTCTCTTTATTGGTATAAAAGTGCAGGCACTAAAAGAAATGTAGCACATCTCCGTCTTCAAGTAAGGTCAGTGTTAATGTTCTTCTTTTCCAACATTTGGTTGTGTTTGGATTCGGCTTAACCTTTAGGATAATGCCCTCAGGAACTCGTTTAAACCTTTGTGGACATTGGCAGGCTGGGAGGCAGCACACTCGCTCAGGCTGGACCCCATCTGGGCATAAAGGGCTTGGCACAGGTTGGCGGTAGCACCCCTCACGCTTCCGCCCCGGCCATGAATGGTGCCGCTATGAGTGGAGGTGCCCAGGAGGTGCCACAGCAAGGGAAGCACTTTCTGCTCCACCACCTGGGGTTTGCGAGGGTACAGCTCTGTCACAAGATCTGGAAAACAGGAAGTGGAAGGAAATAAGAATTGGTCAGATACAAACAAATCAGAGAGCAGAGGTTAGAACTTATTACAGCGTTCAGAATGATCACAACGGACATACCTGCAACCTTTTCGATAAGATCCACCTTTGCTTTGCCACTTAAAAACTGAGCCTTGGTGCAGAAGGGCTGGAGAAGGAGTATGTTATCTATCAAGGAAACAAAGAAAAGTACAATATGAAAAGGAATTCTTTTAATCAGATGTCAAATTCACCTATACTACAAAATCCAAATGCTTGAAGTGAGTACCAAGATTTAAGATAAGTGCATTAATGGCTCCAATAGCAGCAGAGTAGATCGCATTGTTCTTGGAGTTGAGGTGATTGTCCACGATTGCTGGGACCAGGATGTTGACTACTTGGGACAGGTTGTCCTTCATCAAGTGGATGATTTTCTGGAGTGACTCAAGGGCATACAGGTTGACTTTGCTGTTGGACTCCTGCAGCCTGGCCTTGAAGGCATCAAACACCTGACAGAAGGGGAGCCCAAGGGAGAAAAACAAAAAGGTAAAAGAGAGACAGTTTGGTGATGATTTCATGATGAAACAGAATTGTATGGTGGTAGCTGAAAACTATGACAAGATGAGTTTATAACAAAGAAATATTGAAAAAAATACTGAAAACAAAACTCTTTTTTACTATAATTTTTTTAAATTGTATTAAAATACTGGTTTGACCAATTATTGATATCAAACAGAGGGAATTAAAAATAGAGGCCTGTTACCTTCTGCAGATGCGGTAAATAAAGGCCCCAGTCACTATTTGAGGATATACAGTAGATGAAAACCGTTGTGCATCTGCTGTAAACACCCCCTGACGACGTAATAGACTGTTTGCAGCAAGTCATTTTGAAAGAGCAATGTCCAATGGAAAAGTTCAACACTTGTCTGACCGCTGGTGTAACTTCACTGAAGTCATGGACCGTCACGGATAACCAAAAATGCTAGTACTAACCGGGAATATACTATTGATGACCATGTTGGGGTTGTGCTGGCAGTCAGCCACTAGCTGGTCGATTCCCTTGATCCTCTCTCTGAAGTCCTTTGAACCCAGCAGACCTGAGATCTGCATGATGTATTCAGTCTTGTCCGCAATACTGTGTGTCTGAGATCTACAGCTGTAATGGCTGTTGGACTCCCTGTAGATGAGACAAAATACATCAAATGGTTCACCTTTATAAACCCGCGAGTTAAGTATGAATAACTCATGTGTTATGCAGTTTGTGAAAGCAGCTGCTTAAAAGGCTGAATTAAGTGTGTGCAGGCACCTCTGCTGTAGTGCTTGATATTCACACTCACCTGTTGGTCTGGTTGAGAGGCTCCCTGGTGAGAGACGAGGCCCTGACTGTGCCACTGCCTGGGAGGGAGCGTCTGCCCCGGGCTGACTGGGTGTCTTGAGGCATCTCACCAAGACCCTAAAATAACCCACAATCTCCAGGTAAGATGGCAGTGTGGCCTCTAGCAAAAACACCAATGTTATAAACACACAGAGGAACAGATGCCGCACCTTTGTCTTGAGAGTGAAGACAGTGTCTCTGACAGTTGGCAGGTCTTTGGTGGGGATATATTTTTCCAGGATCTTGTCAAAGTCAGGGTGGGATGACAGGGACAGCAGCATTCGCCGCCCAAAGTACCTGTGGGTTGAACCATTGTAATAACTCAAACACTAAGTGCCAATATTTACTCATGACTGACACAGTTTTTTCTTCAGTGTTCTAAATACTTGTTTCAGAGTGCAGGTTTGTGACATACAGTATGTTGGGTTATACTGTACTGTATTGCATTATACCAAAAGATGCTTCTCATATTTTATCCATTTACATATATAGGGTAACATAAAAATACAAACAGGTTTCAATATAATGCAATCCAGCACCAGAACAGCAAGGTACCACCACCATAAAATATGGCATCAAAAATAACCACAGAGCTGAGTCAACTCTGTCCACAACAGACAGTGGTTTTGAGATGTTCATATTTAGTATTTCCCAGTGTAATCTCTGTTGCAGTTTTGATGGCATAATAATAACAATCAACATATAATAAATTCTTAATTTGTAAATTTTATTTAAAAAAAAAGAAAAAAAAAAGTCTCTCATACCTGGATTCCTGTGAAGAGTCCTGTGCGAGTTTGGTGACAGCAGGTAAGATTCTGTCAGTGAGATCTTTACCCCCAGAGAGAAGACGGGCAGCACCAACCTTCTCTACCAGATTGGCCAGATGCTGAGCAGTGCATTTTCTCACCACTGCACTGAGGTGACTATCAGTGGAGGGGAAATCCATTCAGCAATCAGATATAATTTTTTTTTTTTAATTATTTGGTGTTTAAAATAGAGCAAATGCACCCACAAATGTTCCAAATTTTAAGTTTGGTAGAACAATTCACTGTGTGTGTGTATGCATGTACACTAACCTGAGTCCTCCAGTGAGTAGAGCATTGATGCTGCGAGTGGGGGTGCAGTGCTGCACCATGCAATCCAGTGCTGCATCAACATCCTGCCTAATGAAGGCATTACTCTCTCCAGCCTTCTGCAGTAAAGCTTTAACTGTCCCCTCCAGCTCCTGGTCCATTGCCTTCTGCATGTGGGTGTACAGGTCTCCCAGAGTGCACACTGCAACCCTGGACACACCTGACCGAAGGTTCTTCACCTGAAGAAGATGGACCTTATTAATAATACTTAAGGGGAAACAATACAATTCCAGCATCAAACAGCAAGTCATGGAGAGATATTAAAGATATCTATCTGACAAAAGAATCACCAGGCAGAGAATATATACTGTATAATTACTGAAACCCTGACAAATGAAATTGATCTGCAAAATAAGATATTAACATTTAAATTAAGAGAGAGGCAGGTCTACATCAGACGGTGTAAGGCAGCACGTGGAAAACATGTAAAAATGATGTGGGATTGTAATCCAACAATTTAAACTACCTCTTGAATGAGAGACAGGCAGACATCATGAAGCCTGCTCTGGAGTGTGTCTGAGTGGTAGTGGGCCAGAGAGCGCAGGAACATCAGACCCTCAATCTTTTTCTCCCTGGATTGAAAAAAAGACACAGTTGGCAGCCATTTTTTGTATAGACTTTACTTTCTTCACCAAACTGAAATATATTGGTTGCTGTTAAATATGATGTGTGTTGAAAGTGGCTACGTAATATAAAAAGCTATTACAGCTTTAAGATTTTGTAACACAAATATCACAATATTTGGGATAACAGTAATTTTAAAGTGGGATAGTTTTAAATCTTTATATTGTCTATATTTCATAAATATATGTAGGACCTCTAGATGTGAGTTGTCTTTATGATGTATTCAGTGTTTCTCACCAGTCCTCAGAGCTTAGCAGGTTGAAGCTCTGTGTCAGTGCCAGGTCTGGTTTGGAAAACGGACACAGCTCTGGAGGCTCTGAGAGATTTTTCTTGTGGCCCATAGTGCCAGGGGACAGCTCATCTAAATGGTCTATCAGACACCACACAACACAACACACACACACAGATTCGGTTCCATGTTACATCTCTATCCGTCTGAAAACAAAGTAGTGTGTGTGTGGGCAGCAGTGCATTAACAGTAGATTGTCAAAACACAGCAATGTGCCACATTAACCAAAGCAAACATCTTATTCACCCATGCTCTAATGGCTCTGACTGTCTAATTAATGTACCAGCATTTTCCATAAACAAAGACCTGTTAAAATACTGGTTTATCTATTTGTAATGCAGTGGGATTGTGCTAAATTGCGAGCCAGTGTCAGACCATCTGAGAGATTACACGGAGCAATGTTATAAAGATGCACAGGGACATTTTTTGGTTTATAAAAGCAGATGACTGAGCCCGACATTTGGTGCAAGTGTTGGGTTTTTAGATTCACAAACCTGAGCTATGTGACAGCGAAGGTCGGGTTCTGCTGAGGCTAGGAGCCCTCCTAAGCCGTGAGAGGTTCTTAGGGTTGGGGGGCACTGTGGGGGGGCTTGGCTGGTGGGGCGGAGTGAAGCACTTGATGGGGCTTTGGGGTCCTGGCGGGCTGACAGGGCTGGTGGGGCTGAGAGGGGACTCGTCAGAGAGATGGTCTGCTTTGGTTGAGGTCAGTGTGCTGCCGTTCAGATGCAGATCTACAACACAGAAGATCAAGATTTCAAGGCTCTAACTGCAACAACTACAATTATATTCTGTGCTGTGTTATTTAGTGAATAAAGACACTTCTCCAAACTGGATTTTTACACTGAACTTATCAGACCATTTAATATAAGGACAACCTTGATAAATAAAATACATTTATCGTGGAAGTGGTAATTTATCTTATTCATAGCTATTTCAACTCAGAAATCAACTCCAATTTATGAAGAAATACATGTTGTTGGGTAAGGTTTCCAGAAGTTTCTCTTGCCTTTGATGATTAATGCTTTATTCTCCTCTGTAGGTGAATCAGATAGCATCTGTCTGACACGGTGGCGAATCTTGTCTCGTGTGATGTCCCCTTGACCGGATTGCCCCTCTTGCTGATCAAGATGCTGCTGCCGCATCCTATCCCGGCCGACCCTAGCATTCCTGATCCTCTCCTGCACATCATACCAGTAGAAAACATACCAGGTGGTACTTAGATAGCTGGAAACTTTCTATGGTGTACTATGTTTTACCATTGTATAAAGTGTGACTAACCTGAAGCTCATCTTGACGTGGGCTCTCATCACTGTCTATGTGACTGCCAGACAGAGCATGGCTGTAGATACCAGCTGAGGGATCAGTGGGGGGTTTGGCCACTGATTCACCCTGCTCATGTGACAAGACGACTCCTGGACGGCTTGACACTGCAGTGCCAAACATGCCTGTGACACATAAGGGAGATGTTTGCAGATAACTTAAATGAATGACCGGAAATGTGGACACAACAGTCTGAACTGCTAAATACATCAGTAATAAGATCTACTTCATTTTTTTTAAAAACAATTTAACTGTGAACATGAACATATAGTATATAGGATATTCAAGAGCTTTACTAGAAAATGAGGATCATAAAAACTGTATTTTGTAGTGTTTCTTTGAGTCTGTTGTAAAACAGCAATGAGTTACAGTACCACACTAGCTCAGTAAGAAAGCAAAATACTGGGCAACTGAACAATGATTTATGCCCTTTACAGACTGACCTCTTCCAATGACTCCTTCAGGCATGTCTGTGCCTGGTGAGTTCCTGCTGCTGTGGCTCTGTGATCCTAAAGATCAAAGCAGATGTTTTACTGATTGATTTAATTATTCATGCACACAAAGTATTATTCCCAGGTGAATCCACTGTCACTACTGGCTGACCTTTGGCAGGCTTCAGGCCTCTGACTGATTCGCGAATGGCAGGTTTGACCAATGGAGGGGAGGGTCCCGTTGTCTTCTCCTCAGTTTTGCTTGTTCCGTTGGAGTAAGTGACTCTCTGCCCAACAACACCCACCTCAGAAGATAGTTCACTTCTCTGGGACATTCCTTGACAAAGCAAAATACAAAGATGTAAATAAGATACAACCCACTAACACAGAGTGGGCAAAACAACTCCCTCCCTTTTTATACCTTGAAGGCTGCTGAAGTCCATGGACATAGAAGTCTTCAGTTTTGCAGAAGGCATTCTTGCGATGCGAGGTTTCATTCCTGAAGAGGCAGAGCTTCCAGGACTGTTGACAGATGTGACAGGTGAGAAATTATGCTGTGAAACTGCTCAGCAGTGCTCAACACATTGTCACACAACACCAGATGAATACCAGTTTCCCACTTGTCACAAGTTAAAGTGTTCCAAAAAGGACACAACAGGAAGGACTTGAGTCAACTATTGTCCTAACATACTGCAAAAGGTGAACCAAGATCAAATCAGATTATTTAGTAAACTGGAGAAACCTATGGTAGAAGTATAAAGCTTATATCATGATCTCTAGTTATTCTATTTAAAGTATTTATCTTCTCAAAGACAGACACAAAGATGACATAATATCCATCAGACCATGTGAACTAGTTAAAAGATGGAACCCAGCAAACTGTGGGTCTTTTACCTGGTTTTGATGCCATTGGAGCTGGAATTGGCGACCGAGCCCAGACTGGACAGACCACTTTCACTGGCTGAGCTGGTAAGCTTCGGAGAGGTGTGTGATGGTGAGTCCAGCCCCAGGTCTAACCTCACAGCAGAGTCAGGGCTGTCTGGATCTGGACTGCTAAGGCTCGCTTTGGCCCTCTTCTTGGCAGCGCTGTTGCGCAATGAGCGCAGCGAGTTCATCATCTGTGATCAACACACAAATTGGACCACGTGTCCATAGAAAAGAATATTATTAATGGAGCCAAACTTCATGCCCCTGGACAAGCAGACTTTGCCCTCATGCCTTTAATCATTCGGTATCATACCCAAAATACTGAGAGTTTTTTAAGAGCTCTCACATGCTGAAGGTGCATGTTGGAACTTGCAGTGTCCCACATTTTCTAGCTGAGTTTTTCTAAGAAAAGACAGTTTGCTGACCTCCTCCACGTCCAGAGAATTATCCACTTGATCCTCAGTGAAGCTATCAGGGTCCAGATGAAGACTCTTTTCTAGCTGCTGGTTCTGAGGGCTGCCTGAAGCACTGGACCTCTGGCCATTATAAGAATGGGCATGCTCTACTGGAGGGACTACTGGTGAGATAGAGAGGGTTGCCCTGGTGCTGCTCAGAGCCCGGCGGAATGATGAAGTGGAAGAAGAACTCATGAGGGAGGCACGAAGGGGCCGGGGAGAGCACCTGCTAGAGAGTTGGTCTCCTGGAGGGGGTAGGATGGAAGAAAAGACGATACAAAATAGAGATGATACAAAATAGAGGCCACAACATTCTCACATTCAGCAGACAAATCAGATATATACGACTAATAACTTTTTACTAGATTACCTTTTGCTGTGTCTGCTGTGTCTCTCCAGGGGCTGCTGTCTTGCTGGTGAGGGCTGTTCTCTCTCTTGTTGGGCCAGGTGTTGGACATAGACAGGGAAGGGTCTCTGTGGCGGCGGGACAGTGTTGGAGTAAGCATGCCTCCTGGGAGTGCAGCCAGTGGGTAGGAGGGCAGTAGGAAGGAGCCGGAAGTGGAGGGGTTAGAGGGGAGGGAAAATGTGCGCTCAACACTGGGGTTCCTTGGGAGCATGCGCCCCTTGGGTGCCACTGTGAGACAGGGTATTCACATGTTAGGAACCATGAAAAACTGGGTGTGATAAAAGGTAGCAAAGTGGAGATATGGTTCATGTCTGGCTGAAGATTACATTTTTTTTTTTATTTGTTGTAACTGGAGTTCTTAGTGTAACTTCAGCAAATTTTAAGGTAATCTCTTCTTACCAACGTCTAGGTCAGAGAGGTTGGTGGTTTTAAAGATGTCAGGGTCTAAGTTGAGACTTCCACTTCTCCTGAGGCGAGCAGGAGAGTCCCTCCTTCTGGTGGATTGTGGTTTCTGTGGCTCTGCAGAACCTAGACAGTATATTTTGCCATTTTGATTACAAACCAAACAGATTTGCAAATTACTCAAATAGTAATAAACATGACAGCAACAATCCCTCTGTAAGCCCATGATTTAAAAAAAAAAAAGAGTTTGCATTGTATAAAGGTTGGATAAAGTGTAAATTATCAATCGAATAGTTCCAGTTTGTACTTGATCTTGTGGTATCATAGGGAGGACATTTCGAAATGTAGAAAATACTTCTGGTGGTCAGTTCTCGGTACTCTTTCCATGATGTTCTGCAAACCTTTATTTAATACATGATTTAATGTCCTGAACATCCTCCTGAGATGTTTCTTCTTGGAAGGTCCTTAAGTTCACATACCCCCCCCGGAGCAATAAGTAGTGCTGGCAAACCTTGCAGCCAGAAGCTCAAAAAGTCTAGTCGTGCCTGTGAGCACAGACACACAGAGGCTATGTAGAGGGGATCACATACAGCTGCAGCTACAAAAACTGGACATTTACGTAGTAATGTTACACAACAGTGGAAAACTTTAGCAAGGCACACAAGTGATTTTTATAGGGTGTGGAAAACAGCACTGGATTCAAATATTCTAGGCACACACACACACACACACACACACACACACACACACACACACACACACACTTGTAATCTCCATTTTAGGATTAGCACTAGTATGTGTCCAGATTACATAAATTATAGTAGGAGCATTGGAATTGAGTCTAATCCCTTTGTAGTCACGTCGTCAACATCAAATATCCAGTGGGTCAAGGAGTTATGATCCAGTATCAAATCTGATGCAATAAACATTTTTAAAGCATGACATTTTGTCAAGAATAATTACGTAGTCAAAAATGCCTTTCCTTCTTTGTATGGCTTTTAGCTGAAACTGAGGAGTAGTCAGAATGGGACTGTTTCTGGCAGCTTATCTTTAACTTGACCACACTGACGGGCTGCTATAAACTTGTGAAAGCCTTGCTACAGTTACAACAGCAGTAATGCCACACATTTGCGAGGCCAGATTCTCTGTTGAAGCTGGCATACTGCAAGAACTTACTGCCCTCTGCTATTTACTACATTTTCACAACCTCCATCATGTTCCATGGTCTGAATCTGTTTACTCAATGTATCAGGGGAAATGTTTTTGACAGTGAAAAGGAACATTTCATCTTGTTTACAAGTAAAATGACAACATTTCAACATTTCATTTTTACAACATAGGATTGCAGAATATTTATTAAAGCCTCTAAACAAATACTTGAAAAAAAGGGAGTCTATCAAGCCATGTTCTTAAGCTCATTTTGACATAAAAGATACAAAACAATAATTAGATGACTTAGCTGTTGGTATAATGGTCTCTTCTGGCATGTTGTGACACTGGTATGACACTTATCTGCCTCACAACTGTGCTCATCTCAAGGCTTTTCGTGACATGTGGCTTGGTGACTCCACTGACTCAGCATGCTAATCCAATTTAAAGCCGCTCTAAATTGAGTCCAGCTGAAGTTGACCATGACAACCATTCAAGTGTACCTGTCACCTCATATGGAATTAATGGCAGTATCATTTTGTGAGAAGGAAATATTGGCACTTACTAAAACTGGGAATGTAAGTCTCTGGACTCAGCTTCCTGGAAAGGGGAAGGAAATCCTCACTGGCCACCTATGAATGGGCAGAAAATTATTTCTGTTAATGGCAACAAGAGAGGATGAAGTTCAAAAAACAAACCTACAACAACCCTTAAACATAACAAGAGCCCCAGTGTAATTCCATCCACTGCCCTGAACAAAATTATGTAGCAGATATTTGGCCAGCTCAGATAAGAAACAACAGCCTTTGGGTGGATCTTAACTCAATGTATATGATGTCTGCTGTTCTCATTAAAGTTTTACTGTCACCATGCAACCTGTGACACCCTGGTCAAAGATAAACAAATAAAACAGAGGGATGGTTAGGACAGATTTTTGCATCAGTGCACGTATCTCAGCCTCTGAAAGAGAGTGTGTTGCTGAGGTTAGCCCGACTGCCTACAATCTGATCAACACTCAGTGCAGAGAGCACTTGGTGTGATTGCAATCAACACTAGAGCAGCAAATAAGCCATGTTTTACAAGCATAACCCTGTGATATTTCCAATTATGTTTCACGCCCCCTTCAGTAAGTGTGCTGTGTGGTAATGAGGTTGCCGGGAAACAGACACTGCTGTAAACAGAAGGTTTTTCAAATTGAGGCTCTAAGCCGCATGATAGTTTCCAGGACAAATATGGTCAATTAATACCTCATGAAACACAGCCACTCATCACAACCAATGGGTATTATTAGAATAGAGCTGATAGTAGCTTATGTTTAACAAATCATTGTCGTTTCTAAGCTCATAAAATGTGATGCAGTACATGTTCCACAAGTGCTGGGCTGACCCTGATGGTCACAAGGCTTATTTTCAAGACAGTGGATGCTCATCTTTGCAGCGATAATGTCATTGTGCAGGGGAATGAGTCACCTTTTCTTCCAGAAATAGCGTGAGTGATTACCTATCTATTCCTCTCTCCATATCCCTCTCTGTATGTATGTATAGAGAGCCACATATTCAGTGATACAATTTAGCCTATTGTTACCCTGTCAACAGATACTGATTACTTTCTAAAAAAAACTCTTATCATGCATTATGGGCTGTCTAGACAATAGCCTCCCCAGGAAATGTGTGTGTACAGTGAGATGTGGTTGATGAGGACACCACAGAACTGTATAATAAGATGTGGAAGGTATATCATCCCTCTCTGCTGCACTCTATCTATACAGTATCATGAGCGATATAACTATATCTAGTTATTTTCCTGCAAACTGCCTCTGAGGAAAGTGCCACCTCAAAGATATATTTAGCCTGTTTGGACTGGTGCCTTTGGGTGTGACTCAGCTTCTTCAAACAACAGCGCAAAATGCAGAAAAAAACTTCTGACATTGGAAAAATTGTGAAGACCCCTGATTTTTTTTTTTAAGATGAATAATTTCTACAAAAGGAAGCAGCGAAATCACCAACTGCTTTCATGCTGTTTGCAATATCTGCACTTGCTAACAGATTGGGGGCAAATCAACAGAACTGCCTGGCCACTGAGATGCTCAGTAATTACAGAGTCAATGTGAAAAACACTCTGGTGCTCCTAAAACCTTTGTTCAGGCAGTGAAAAAATTACTGATTAAGCCCAAATTGCTTTGGATCTCAAAGTGTATTTTTAGAAGTCTCTTCAATAAAAAAGGTGAACACTGCTTGTTGAGTCAATAGCTGTTTCATTAATGTCAAACACTGACAACTGAAAGGACAACATTTCCATAACTAACCTGCAGTATACCTGAATATACCTCTAAGATATATGTTTTATCCTGACAGAGAAAGTTAGTTAAAGCTAAATCAGGGAAGTTCCCAGGTGGCTTGGATAAGTGAGCCTATGGCAAGTTGACAGGATGATGGACCCCACCTGGTCAGAGCACTTTCCATTAGGTGTACAACACTGCTGGTCATTCTCAGTGGATGAGAAGCTCGACATCTCCCAGGGTAGTTTGTTTTTCCCTTTGCCCGCACTGACAATCCTTCTTTGAAGTGGAAGGTCATCAGTGAGGGAGCCTAAGCTGCCATAGCCATACAATCGGTCACTGTCCGGCTCAGTCCTGTGGCTTCTGGCACTGCTTATCCGCCCTCCGTTCATCACCCAGTCCAGATCAGCTCCAGAACCATATTGCAACGAGCGCTGTCCTGGTTTGGGCACCACTAAACCATACTCCACTATCCCCTCTGAGGAGAGTTTCGGAAGGACATGCCTTGCTCGTCTTGCCTGTACAGCTGCCATAAGACCCTCTGCATCCTCATTGAGCTCAACCATGTCCACAGCTTTCATCAGAGGCTGCTTTTTCCCTGTGTCAAGGCAATAGTCAAAAACAGCAAATAGCTCAAGGGCGGCATGGCGTACTTTCTTTTTGCTGTCTGCCAGATATGGTGCAACCTCAAAACAAAGCTTGGGGATGTTGAAATCTTTCCTAGGATGAGTGAGCATAGCTGCCATAATGATGTTAAGGACATCTTCCCGAACCCTTGAATTTTTATGTTTCAAATTGCAGATTACAAGATCTAATACTTGTTGTGGTGCAACAGTTTTCATCAGCTGTCGAAACACATTCATGTATTCATTCCTGGTGATGGCGCGAGTGTCCCCAAGGGCCTTGAGAGCCACTAAGACTAATTGTTTGAAATATTTGTCTGCACTCGTATCCAGCCTCTGAATAAGTAAGTTTAAAATTTGTAATGTGCTGTACAACACTTTAAAATTACTGTCATCCAGAAGCCGAGGAAGAAAATTGATGAAGTTCTCAATACTATCAGATTGGACTGACTTAATGTCCACTTCTGAGAGGATGTGTTTGAGCTCTTCCACGCCATTTGTGCGATTCTGGTAGTTCTTTGGGTCCAGAAGTTGCTCCTGTAACTCCTGGGAGATCAATCCAGGTATCATTATTGATGGTCTTGTGGATGTGGTCAAATCTGAGAATCCAAAGCAGCAAACACAATCCTGTGAGGACAATAATATTCCCCCTCTTTAGTTATCGCTTTCATCATGAGTGGTTGGTGATGGAAAACCACTCTGCTGTTTGTCAAGCTGTGAATGCAAAACAGAGAAAATTAACAAGAATAAAGGTCGATACTGAATAAATTCCCATTTGTTTAGAGTAGCATGAACGGAGAGAGGAGGAAAGTGCATGGCGGCAGCCGCTGCAAGAATGTATATAAACATGTTACAACACTGAGCCACGTAACAATACATATTTTAATATGTAGGGAGTGCGTTATTGTGCCTCAACATCATGATCGATCATCAGGAACTGTAGATTAAAGGGGGCTTGGACACAACCACTTGTGGCTGTCAGGCGCGGTAGTTATCGGCTGAACTGTAGAGATAACCTTTTCTACTGTACGTTACGTTATTCCCTGCCATTGTAACATTCCTTACTATAAAGTGTGTTGACTGGAGTCGTAGCCAGTTACTTAGGTACCGAGTAATGTCTTCAGTGGGTTTAATATAACTACACGTTACCGTTAAGCAGCCTAATTAGTTAGCTAGCTACATAAAACCTTTGCTAAGTGCAACACTGCTCAAACAGTGTTAAGCTATCTCGCTACTCCGCTAATTGTGTCAGTGGTTAGTGGCTGACTGGGCTAGCAAAGTTAGAAAAACAGCAGGAAAACAGACCTTGCATTTCTCCTGGTCCTTTTCGTTGACGCTCGGCGAGACTATCTAATGTTACGTCGTCCAGATTTCCATGTCATACTGCGGCAGCTACGATTCTTTAAGTGCAGACATTTCCACGGGTTGTTTAAGCTGATACACGGAGTGTTGAGTGTTTGCGAGCTAAAGGGGTATTCACATCGAGAGGAGCCCGCATACACACACGGATAGACACACACCGAGGCAGCAAAATGGCGAATACATGTCGCAAACTGAGCGCTTCCATGGTGACGCGAGTTCCAGGCTCCTCCAGGCTCCTCCAGGCGGGATCATCATCATCATCATCATCATCATCATCATCATCATCATCTTCATCATCATCACAGAGCTGCAGCCTAAACTGGGATGAAAAGTGAATGAGACATGGTCCAGAAATTAAAATATAACAGGACTTAGACTACATGTAACATGCACATCCTTATTGTTCATTAGTGCACGTGCATCAGTGCTTTTGAGTAAATATACTTACTTTCATTGTTCCTTATAATAGGTGTTATCAATGTTCTATTGTTATATAAAACAAATTAAAATAACAATTTATAGTAATAACATGGGTGGGTGCATCACCACTGTAACTCTATGGTTTTGTTTTTGTGTGTGTGTGTGTGTGTGTGTGTGTGTGTGCGCGCGTGTGTGTGTGTGTGAACACAACAAACAAAACAAAAACAAACAAAAACATAGAGTTAGAGTGGTAATGCTGTACTGCATCCATGTTGTTTCTATAAATAGTTATTATACATTTTACATTCAATTTATGCAACTTATTCTCAAAACGGCTGCAACAGTAAAATTGTGGTTACACATGAATGCATCAGTAATAATTAATGGCAGTCTACTTAAGTAATGCAGGACTTTTTATATTATATGTTTTATTCTATATTTTGAATTGTTTACAAATAAATTTGAGTTTTTACATTATTTTTTAAATAATAATATAAAATAATTTTCTTTAGGAACCATGTTTATAAGAGACAGACTCTAATGTTTGTGTGTTCTTTGTTATTATGAGAGCGGTCTCTGGGTTAATGTTTTTATTTCCTCACTTTATGCATTATAACACTTTTGGCTTCATGCTTGCGAAAATGAACACGGCTGTCCCTTGTAAACATTTGTGAATATCATTTTATTTTGAAAATAGCGGAAGTGGGTGTGCTGCTGTGATAGCTGGTATAAGAGCTCATCGGTAGCTTTGAGGCTAGGTTGGCAGTAGGTTGTTTTGCTGATAGCCGCCCGGGGTCCCCACTCGCCGCCGCTGAACTCCGCCACTGCAAAATCTGTCATTAACGTTACAGCGGCACACGAGACGGACTATAGGTTACAGGTTTGTTCTCTTTGATTTGACGTAATGAAAATGTTATCTGGCAGCTAGCTATAACGTCACGTTTCGTATCTGTCAGCCATGTTACTGTATATCAATCAATGATGCAGCTAGCCACAGTAACCGTGTTTATTTTTAGCAGCTAACCTGCGCTGACTGCAGTGCAATGAAACAGAGATATTGGCACTGTGTATTTGCCGGAGTCCAAAATTGTTTACAATACGATGGTGAAATGAATGTTGATGTTAATATACATATGATATCCGTGGAAATGTGTGTCTGCAAAAACAAGCTTTTGGTGGGTTTGAAAGTGTGTTAGCGTACTAGCTGTCTGCTGATGCGAAGCTAAGAGGTTTGCTAGCGAGTTTTGATCTGGCCATGTTCGTACAGAAATCAAGCCAAGGCCCTAGTCAACAAACTATCATTTAACGTTATCGTTACTAGATGTCATGAAGCATGAATGCACAACAGCATTTAGGCGGTTGTCTTGGAGTTAACCTGAAATATGTATGCTTTCTAGCCAGTACGGTTGGTTAACTTTAAGCAGTCTTAGCATTGGATTAAAAGATCATGCTTCTTCAGCTTGCCTCGCAGAAGACCGCTAACAGAACGCGTCGTAATGACTGCTGTATTACTTCAAAACATCCCAGTATGCATCATACTGTTCAGGCATGTTTCCGACGCGTGCTGTAATTACGTCATGTTGCACAGGCCTATGTGTACTTGCCTTTTGGGCTTGTAGTCTGATGGACAAGATGACATCTGGTTAATTTCTAGGATTTACAGTATCACCATTGGTTGTTAGTCACATGTCAGTTAATCAAAGGATAACACTGAATCAGTACACTTTGCACTATGTCAACATTGCACTGATGTGTGGATTTCTGCTCTCAGATGGACCAGCAGGACCAGTCCTATATGTTTGCCAGTCTGACACGGCCTCACTCAGAGCAGCTGCTGCAAGGCCTCCAGCTCTTGCGGCAGGATCACGAACTATGTGACATTGTCCTACGTGTGGGTGATGCCAAGATCCATGCCCACAAAGTAGTGCTGGCCAGCATCAGTCCTTACTTCAAGGCCATGTTCACGGGTAACCTGTCAGAAAAGGAGACCTCTGAGGTGGAATTCCAGTGCATCGATGAGACTGCCTTGCAGGTATGCTTGGAGCCAGCAGCCAGTAACTGCACTAATTTAACTGCTGAAATGTGTTTTTTGTTTATGTGACGCATTTTTCTTTCTCTTCCAGGCCATCGTTGAGTATGCCTACACTGGCACAGTGTTTATCTCCCAGGAAACAGTCGAATCTCTGCTACCAGCTGCCAACTTACTCCAGGTTAAGCTAGTACTTAAGGAGTGCTGCTCCTTCTTAGAGAGTCAGCTGGATGCTGGGAACTGTATAGGCATCTCCCGTTTTGCAGAGACATATGGCTGCCATGATCTGTGTCTGGCTGCAACCAAGTTCATCTGTGAGAACTTTGAGGAAGTTTGTCAGACAGAGGAGTTTTTTGAACTGACAAGGGCTGAGCTGGATGAAATTGTGTCCAATGATTGCCTTAAGGTGGTCACAGAGGAGACTGTATTTTACGCCCTGGAATCGTGGATCAAATATGATGTAACTGAGAGACAGCAGCATCTGGCTCAGCTGCTGCACTGTGTTCGCCTTCCACTCCTCAGCGTCAAATTCCTCACTCGCCTATATGAAGCCAACCACCTTATACGAGATGACCATGCATGCAAGCACCTGCTCAATGAAGCCCTCAAATATCATTTTATGCCTGAGCACCGACTTTCCTATCAGACTGTGTTGTCGGCACGGCCCAGGTGTGCTCCGAAGGTGCTGCTTGCAGTCGGAGGCAAGGCTGGACTGTTTGCCACTTTAGAAAGGTAATGATGACAATGCCTAGATAATAATTTTAAGCTGTATTATCTATGCCTTTTATGCCATTATGTTTTGTGTTTAATCATCGATTGATATCTGCCTTTCTCTTGCAGCATGGAGATGTATTTCCCTCAGACAGATTCGTGGATAGGACTAGCCCCTCTCAGTGTGCCACGTTATGAGTTTGGTGTAGCAGTGCTGGACCACAAGGTGTACGTGGTGGGAGGCATCGCCACACACATGAGACAGGGCATTAGCTATCGGAGACACGAGAGCACAGTGGAGAGCTGGGACCCTGAAAGCAACACCTGGTCCTCGGTGGAGCGTATGGCTGAGTGCCGCAGCACTCTAGGGGTGGTGGTCCTGGCTGGAGAGCTGTATGCCCTGGGAGGCTATGATGGCCAGTATTACCTCCAGTCAGTGGAGAAATATGTCCCCAAGTTGAAGGAGTGGCAGCCAGTGGCACCGATGACAAAGTCCCGCAGCTGCTTTGCCACAGCTGTGCTGGATGGCATGGTGTACGCTATTGGAGGCTATGGCCCAGCCCACATGAACAGGTAATAGCAATGAGAATGGTTGTATTTGTTGTTGTACCTGTTCACACACATGTTGCCTGCTAGTGGGTTTTTAGAAATATACAGTACACATGTTCTGTATAAGTTCTTCTAACAAATATTAGGAGTTAAATGAACTTGTATGAAAGTAGGAATTTGCAAAAACCTTTATGTATAAATTGTAGACAGCAAAATCTTGCATGCCCTGTAGAATTTTGACTGCAGTAAATTTAATGGGTAGGTTACATGAGGTTAAATCACTGTATGTTAAGTATATTGCCAAATAATTAACAACGCTGAAAACCATTCTCTCTGTAGCATCTCCGTTTCTTTCTATGTATGTTATGATGCATCTCTTTTCCTTCAAGTCTAACCTCTTCCACCGAATTTTCAAAACATGCAGCTAACCTTTCTTTGTTCCTACAGATGACATTTGACATCAGTAACATAAGGTTGTGGTGCTTTACAACACCTTTTTTAAAATAGCCTTTTGATCCCAGTGAAAAGCTTCTAGCCCTTTTAGACCTCCTAACCTGGCTTTCTCTCTCAAGGTCTTGTTAGTTATTTAATAGAACTGACAATCAAGTGAAGGATGTCAAGTGTTGCTGAGAAAATGGCCAGGAACCTGTTAATGAATGAAGAGGATTCAGAGGAGAAGTGGTTGCTGAAGTTTCATTCAGAGGGTGCCTGACTGTTTGCTGCTAGTTAGACCTCTGTTGTTGCTGTGGATCTTTGGAGAGCAGTGTCTCTGTTGCTTGTTTCCTTGACTCCTGAAACCCCCTTAGGAGAATGCATTTGGACAAAGAATCTTTGGGGAGTATTTTTTTCTTCCCCCAGTGGCCTATATGTCCTTGCACACCGCAAAACAATCCCAGATTGGCAGTCAGGGTGTGTGTGTGTGTGAGTGTGTGGCTTGACATAAGTCTTAAATATTGCTAGTTTTATGTACTATAGTGCTGAATTAAATGTGCATGTAACACAGGATTCTGTGTACACAGAGTTTTATACATGTGTATATATATATATATCTGACAATTTTCTGAAGCATTCCACATGCTTTTATGTTTTCCAGACAGCTGTTGTTTCAGTATACTTTCAGTATTTGCTTGTAGAGACTAGAAACTTGACTGATAAGTAGTTGTTACAGCATTAAATCGGGGATCTGTTAAGGAATTGCAGGAAGCTGTGAAATATATCGGTTTACATTTGGATTGAATAACATTTAATTAGCAACAAATATCTTTACAGTTAAAGTTAATGGTTAACAGGTTAACAGTTTCTTATCTGATGGATGCAGGTTCATGACACATAATAATACTGGTATGCAAAGCACATACACTTAGTGTTAAAAAATTGAAACGTTATATGATTTAATGGCCTGTGTTTTTGCCATGTGGTAATGCAGCTGTGAGTGGGGACTGTTTGAAAACTCTTGTTGGTGTGTTCAAGGCACATTAAAGTCATGTACTGTACAGCTTGTCAGTCATAAGGTGTGCTGCCAGAAAAACTTCAGAATCACGCACTTCAAAAACAAGGGACATAAAACCAAAACTGCCTGCATGGCTTGCTACCGCTAGCTGTCAGTGATATTTGTTATTTGGGTGAACTGACCCTTTTTTTAAACCATGCACACTTTTTGTTAATGTTGCTGCGTCTGTTTTGCACAGCGTGGAGCGGTACGACCCCAGCAAGGATGCCTGGGAAATGGTAGCTCCCATGGCAGATAAGAGGATCAACTTTGGAGTGGGCGTCATGCTCGGCTTCATATTTGTGGTGGGTGGACACAATGGAGTGTCGCACCTGTCCAGCATTGAGAGGTATGATCCGCACCAGAATCAGTGGACAGCCTGTCGGCCAATGAACGAACCACGCACAGGTGAGTTTATGTCGTACTTGTAAAATTTGTAATTTAATCAAACCCCCTCTTTGTAGGATACATTGTAGATCATTTTTGAACCTATTGTGATTATTGCATCCAGAAAATGGCGAGTGATGCCTGTGACTGACGTCATTATCTTGCAGGTGTGGGCTCTGCCATCGTGGACAACTACCTCTATGTGGTGGGAGGTCACTCTGGTTCGTCCTACCTGAACACTGTCCAACGCTATGACCCCATCTCAGACAGCTGGTTGGACTCGAGCGGGATGATGTACTGCCGTTGTAACTTTGGTCTGACTGCCCTTTGACCCATGGCCCAGCCAGCTAGGACCCAATAAGAGAACTTAGACACAAAGACTTTTCTTTTTTGTTGTCTCCTCCTCCTTCCCCACATTCATCCTCCAGGTGCAGAGGAGCGCTGCACACCAATGGGAACACCAGAGGAGAGAGAGCCTGCTGGGTGGATGGATGTGCCGGGTTAGCTGGCTGGCTAGAGGGGGATTACAGACATGGCTGCAGAGATGAAGAGTTACAAAGTTGTGCGGAGAAGAAAGGAAGATGATTGGACGTCTGTTGTCACGGGCACAAGGAGACGACCGCTCTACTGCTGCTGGACCACAATGAGGACTCTGAGCCATTTCCCAGAGGATTGTGGGAGAAATCTTGTCACTTTTATTTCAAAACTCTCTGTTATGTTAGCAGACATTTGTTTTGTTTTCTTTCATGCCATTAATTATGTTTAACACTTAAATCTTTTTTTAATTTCCTTGCTGCAACCGGAACCATGTGTTCAAAATTTTGTAGAACACCGCAGTTTGCTTGTGTATTTGTATGAATATGTGGTTGTTGGCCATGTAGTGTGTATGTCTGTGTGTATGCTCAAGGGGTACGTGCATGTCAGATAGGATTGTTTGTTTTGTTACGTGTTTGCGTGCAGAACTGATGCTCGGGCTCGGCGACACAGGAGTTCTGCATCAAAATCAGTGCTTCACAAAACAGAGAAAAGTTGGAATCTTTATATTTTCTCAAAAAGGGCTGCCTTTTTCTCTCTTGTAAATGGTCTAAATTAAATATATAGATATGAATATATCCTCTAGTGCATTGCCTGTAAATGTTTTTTCTGCACTGGGTCACTAGTGTGTGAGCGAATGTGTGTAGTTCAATTCCAAGGGTCAATGTAGAGATGAATGATGAATTCTCTTGAGAGCGTTTGCCACTAGTCTCTGCTTCATCCTTGGAGCCATTTAAAAAATCGCAATGTTCTAGCTTCTGTTACATCTTCCTAAGGTCAGGTCATGCACTTGCTACTCTTCACAATAGTTGAAATCGACCTTGGCCCTCTTTTCACCCTTTGGTCTGTACACAATACCAACTGGTGCTATATTTAGGATTCAGGATTCAGCTGTTTGTCTGTGTTGCCTCACACATTTAGGTCAACCTCTGTTCGGCCTCTGCTACATTACTACGTTAGATGGTTCATCATTTGATTTATGTGCATTTAGATGCGTAAAATCTAAGTTGCCCCCAACCATGCAATAAAATATAAAGTATTACTGAAAGGGAAGCCTGTGGTTGGACAACCACAAACTTCTGTCCTCATAATTTCCTAAAACTCTAAAAAACGATTGGCACTATGTTTGATTTTTTTTTTTTTTTTAGTATTTAAGATAAGGTTCACGTTTCTTTTACTTCACAACGTCCCTGGTGCAGGATATGAGCATGCTTTGCCATTGTCTCAGTGCCTGTTTCCAGTACAATGTCACTCTCTTAACTACGAACAAGACTCTTCTGCCTATGATTGCGTCTGACACCTGGTCTTTGCGCTCGCCAACCCGCCACCAAACGTGATCCTCATGTGGCCAAGGTCTCGCTTGCAAATTCAGGTTTGAAGTAATTTGTTCACAGCTTCATGTAAAGTGCCAACACATGGACCTTTTTTTTTTTTTCCCCTTCGTCCCACCCGTAACACTAGAAACTCTGTCCCTCGTGTGCCACAATTGAAACACTTTCTTCTCGTCCTTATTGCTAATGTATTAGCATTATATTCTTCCATACTGTCATATGGAGGTGGATGATAAAGCACCAAGGGCTGTACTAGCCAACTCAGGCCAAGTTGTCAACTGTCACCAGTCCTGTGTCCTGGGAGAGAAACCAGACTAGCAGACTCTGAGTGCTCCCCTGGGTGTGTTTGACCCCAGGCTGGCTGAGGGTGACACTCTGTGCAGACTTGGGCTCGACTGACAGACAGGTCAAGCAATGCACAGCAATAGAGGGGGCACTAAACTAGGAGAAGGCTAGGTGCGGTGTGTCTTGTTGAGTCACTGTCCATGTTCAAGTCTAGTTTGAGTTGCTTTGTGCACTGTTGTTTGCACAGACGTGGAAACTTTAACCAAGCTCTGCATTGCACTTACCAAACTATTTGATACATTGTGTAATTTGTACATATGTTTTAATTTAGGCTAATGGCATTTAGGTAATGCAATAAGACTTCTGTTCCCTGTGTGTAAGAATTATGTTTTGTGTTTGTGTCTTTAAAAAGCCAAGGCATTTCATATTGCTGTAACAGAACCCCACATGGCATGTCTCTTGATTCACGCTGTTGGCTGGTAATGTGGATGTCTAATGAAACATCAAATGGTACCACTGACTTTGCCTCATCCTACCAGACATCTTGTGTTGTCATTTTTGTTGTGCACGCGGGTTCATTTTTTCAAGGCATATATTTATCTAGGCAGATTCTATTAGATGGCTCACAATTTTATTTGTTAGTGGCCAAATTGATTTGTACACCTTTTTAAAACAAATTCTGACGCTTTTCACCACATAGAAGTCTTGTAAACACTAGACAGGACGTGCTCTTCCACTTTGCTCTTGTACTCTAAACCTGATGTGTTAGATGAGAACTTTAATGACATTTGCCTTGCATCTGGGTCAGGGTGTCACTGGTGAAACTTTTAGTTTGTTGCCGATTGTTTGCATCACCATATAGAGTACTTTCCTTTGGATTTCTGGTTTGTTCTGAAAGGGTAACACATAAGCAACCCAATCTGTATTCCTGCAAATGTAATTTTATTTTAGAAAGATGTGAATGAGTTTTTTTTTGTATTTATAATTTGTACTGTTTGTTTCTGTAACCTGATTTCTGTTTTCTGTCTATTGTAATAGATTTTGTTAAGTCACTTTACCATAGCCACAGCACAAATCACGCAGGCGTAATTATGTGCTGCCGCCATGATTCATCTAGTATCAATGTCATTTATAATGTCATGATTTCTGAGGTGTATACTAACTACTTCTTTCTTTACTGAGTTTTGGCGAGAGGCTGATGAAAATCTGCAAACGTGAATCTGCAAAAGGAAGGGATGTTAACATTGAGTTTGTACGCATTTTTATTATGGCCTAACCAATGTCATGCTTTTGCCACCACTCTCACCAAAGTGCTTGTTCAAAGAGAGCAGATGGACGACTAACACCTGGTCTGCAATGGCCTGCCACTCTAATGTTTGTGTCTGAAAGAAAAATCCTTTGAAACTGATGTCAATGTTAGCCAAATGACCACTCTGCTTCTTTTACATTTCCCATCGTGTGTCTGGAGTAAGGTGATGATCTTGAATTTTATATCCTGTGGATTAATACTGGAAGTACAAGATAACCTTAGGTGTAGAAACAGTAGCTTTTCACATTTGATCATGTTTTGATTGAAGACATTTTACATACATTTTAGTCTGTTTGTGTGGTGCAGTTGTACCCAGTTTAAAATAAATGCCTGCCTTAAAAGGTAGTCTGCTTTTATGTGGCTCTTGTTATATCCACCCATGCTATTCATACATGCAACAAAATAAATCAATACACGTGTATGCCAAAAATATTTGTATTTGCATTTTAAAGACTGTGTCTGCATATAAAAACAGCCATCAAAAACTAACTTTGATTAAGGATTTATGCTCAACAGGATTCACATATACAAACTTTCCTTGGCAGAGGCACTGTGTGATACCAGTAAATCTTTGAAAATTACAAAGTAAGATAACATGAAAATGTACTTATTTTCTGTGTTGGAGACTGCAGTGTGTGCTGAGCTAGTGTTAAAATGCTTGAATTCAATTCATCAGTATGAACATGTTGCCAGCTTAGTGGCCTGGAAGCCAAACAGGTAATATTTAAATCCTCAACATTTATATGATTTAAGAAATTTGTATTTTAACATTCACTCATTTGAACATGGTAAGAAAAAAACAAGTTGACCTGACATGTTTGGTTCCTCCCCCTCTACCCTCACACAACAATGTACATAGAAAAAAAGCACCAATTCAATTTTAGGAAAGGGCTGATATGCATAAATGTAAAGTTAAATGGATACAGTCAATGTCATCGGAAAATGCACCCTCAAAGTGTAATCCATCTAACAACCATGCCATTTTTAAATCATATCAGTCTCCTCTGTGTGGAAGGTAATGCATACTGTGTGCATTATTCACAGATATGATCATTTATGCATATCAACCCAGAACTATTATAGTCCATTATATTCTTGGATTCCAAGCATGCCTAAAAATAAGTCATTTTCATTTTGCACAGTAAGCTTTCTGCGAGTATTCGGGTGACATGGAGCATGTGTCATTCAGCACCCGCACAGCAAACAGGAAGTAAATGCTGACAGGAATTCATAAAAAATTTGAGTAATGTGATAAGTAGAGGAACATAGTTGCAGTAATGTAATGCTATCCATGGGGTCATGGCAACACAATCAGAGGCAGGGCGGATGAATGCTTTCAATCTTGTGCTTCGTGCGACTCCTGCTCATCATCTGTATGTCCACTTGATGAGTTCACTTGTCGGAGGCGCGGATGTAGACCAGAGAGGACAGCAGCAGGAGCTCTGGTGGCTTGTGTAACAGGATCAGATTGTCGCTCCTCAACCCGTCATAGTGCATCCAGCAGCCGTCTATCTGGAAGGCTGCAGAGTAGTGATGCTCCTCCTTGTTGAAGAGTGTGGCGCCCTCTAGTAAATACCTGCGAAGAAAAGAGTTCTTGTCATTATTCTGGCCAGGAAGTAATCCAGAGTGGTGGGAGTAAACAATGTTTTTTTTTCTCTTTGGTCCAGGGACAAAGGTGTATCAGAGCTTAGATAAATAAATAAAAATACATAAAAAACATTAAATTGAAAGATGGGGATTTAATGACAGCTATTTGTCATTGAGTGCTGGGTCCTAGAATCTTACATAAATTTTTTTTTTTTTTTTTTTTAAATTGTGGTATTTTTTTTTAAAGGAGGTTGTGCTTTAATTAGCAAGAGCTTTAATTCTCTTTCTTTTTTTTTTTTCTTTTTTTTTTTTTAAATATTGTGTCTTTCAACTGATTAATATTTCTAAAATTAGCTTTGTTTTCCTTTACTGATATAGAGAAAGTCATCCTGCCTTCATCTTGTATTGCTTAGACTCCACACAGTTTTGTCTCCCTTGTTTCCTTTGTTGGCTGTTTATGACTTTTCATATCCTACTGATCATGTTGGATGATTATATTTATGCTCTCAAGTACATAGGAACCCCATCATAGCTGTACTTTGATGTAGATGAAAACCATGCAGCAGGGCTATTAGACTTAATAACACTAAAATATTTTCCTTTGATCTAATTTAATGACCATCTACTATTGTTGTTTACCTCCCTCTTATGACTCTTAAATTGTTTTTATATCTCTTCCTAAATACTGGAGACATGCCTCTGTGCCAAAGCTGTAATCCTGCAGGTAAGTGGAATGGAAATCCATATGATAGTGGCTTGCACCACAGTGTGGCCAAAACATGCTACTGTGCATTGAGCCAGTGGAAACACACTGTGTAAGTTTTATACCGATGCTGACAGAGAGCCAGGTGGTAAGGAACGTAGGACAGCTCCTCTGACTTCCACTGCTGCATGTTGAGAATGACAAAAGGTGGTGGTCCATGGCAGAAGACCCTCTGAGAGAACTCCCTCAGACCATCACACCTGTCACAAAAGATAATCAATTTGCCAAGGAAGTGGAATAAGACTGGACTGAATTAGAGGATGAGGAACATCTTCCCTATGTCTCACCCCAGTTCTGAGCAGAGTAGGAGCTTGGGGCAGAAGAACTCGTCCACAGCCGACTGAATAGGGTCTCTGTGAGGCAGCTCATGAGGAGGGCTGCAGGAACAATGTGAGAGTGAAATTGTAGTAAATGAAAATTGTGTTAACCATCAATCAACACTCCATTAATTAGGATTTCACCTAATTTGTGATAGGAAAAATGGAGAGAAAGGAAAAATACCTCTTTCAAACACAATTAAAGGTAGGTAAAGCAGCAATGCATGCACCCAGGTGGAGAATATGAAAGTTTAGTATGTCAGTGGGTGAAAATGAAACACTCTCAAAAGGTTGACAGACCTGAACTATACTGTATGCAGTAATATTTGTAGTCGTAGTATTTACAACAGTGACAGGGGACAGGCTGAGCTCTATTTGAGGATTATTTGATATTTTGCACAATTGATACAGAAGAAAACTGAAATATACTAGAAAATACAGCAGATGGTGACTCAGAATCTTTGCTAATGTTGAGAGAATGAAAACAGGGAAAAGTTGCCTTAAGTTCATTTTGTAGCATCAGGATATTATACTGCCTGTGTGCAGTATACCTGATGTTGATTGTGATCTTGATGAATTCTTGGAAGCGGGCTGGACAGCTCCAGTTGGTGCACAGGCTCTCCTGCATGGTGGACATGAGGTTCTCCAGGTTCTCAGTGAAGTTCTCATGCTCATTACCAAACAGGTCAATCTCCAGGGCAGCCTGGTGGATCTCTGAGCGGTACTGTCTTTTGGACATCCTGTCCCAGATCCACAGCATCTTCACTGTGGTGTAATCACAGGAGTCCATCAGGTAGAGGAAATACTCCACAAACTGCTTGCCCAGGAAGACGGCCACCTCCCTGGGAAACCCCTGGTTGTCCCGCAGGATCACATACAGGATCATGAGGAAGCCATCAATAGTACAGGTGTTTTTTAAGTTGATTTTGACGTATAGGGGGGTGCATGATATGGCCTTCCGCCCTGCCTTAATGGTAAAGACGCCACCCCACGGGAGCACAGGCCTCCAGAAGGAGCGGTCCTCTTCGTCATTGTTGTTGATGGAGGCACGGATTTCCTCAAACAGTGTCTTAGACCTAAAGAAACGTTATGCATGTGAATTAGCGGAAGATTACACAGAGGGGGTTTGAACGTGGGTGAGGTTTAGTTCGTAGGACCGATGGATGTGTGCACAGAACCTTCTGAAAGACGGCAGTTTTGGTAATAAGGTAAACACACACTATGCACATAGCTACACGTAACGTTGAGTTAGCTTACAGTAACAAAACAAGCCACGCAGTGATGAGTTCAGGCATCCTCCAGGGAAGAGACACAGCCCAAAAGCCCGCTAGTTTAACAAATAAGCAGCAGCTATCAACTTACCTTTCGAAGTGGAGATTGTTCTCAGTGTTTGAAATTCGCGTTTGGAAGTCTTCGGTGTCGTTCAAAACACAGAATCTACTCTCCATAGCTCTCCGTATTTCTTCATGTCTTGCATCGCACTAAAAGCCAGATAAGTGGGGATAATATTTTCTAGCACTTTCTGATGAATGTCTTGAAGATGACACCTTCGCATGGATCCAAACAACGTCAAGTTGGGCCCATATAAACACTGCTGTGGTTTTTCTTTTTGACGGATAATCAAAGGGGTGTGTAAATATCGTGCTGCCCTCTGCTGATTCTTGGCGTAATTACGTCCCATCGCGTCCCGCCCATTCTTCTACCCCTGTGTGGGTGGTGTAGCAGATCCGGGAATGCTATTGGTCAACGGCTTCTTCTAGTGTTTTAAAAAACATATATGATTGGCTCCCAGACTTGATCGTGTGCAGATAGACCCGCCCCCTCTGCTGTCATCTCCACTGGCGGGGCCACATTCTAGGTCAGACGCTATTCCTAAAAGTTAATACGCTGATTTTCAGTGTTAGTGCTGCACTTTTGAATGAAGCCTGCGCACCAAATACATTTATAACGTTTTTAGAAAAAACTTTAGTTTTTGGAAGCAGTCTCCGCGCTCCTCTTTTTGTCAGGCGTACAGTGTGCAGGAGACACCAGCAACTCAGAGCACAGACTTCAAGGGTCAGAAGATGTCTGCTCAAATCATAAGTGGGAAAGAGGTTTCAGCGTAAGTATCAAAATTTATCCTGCACGTTTATGCATGCAACCCAATAGGTGTAACGAAACGTGTCTTTGTAGTGGCTAACTACGCAGCTAACTAGCCACCTGGGTTACATTAACTTAAAAATTTACGTTGCATGAGTCATGAACAACTCCCGTGCTTAATCCAACTATAAATGCAGGTTTTATATTTCAAGAAACTGGTCTTGTCCGAGTTGACGAAAGAAAATAATTTCATAATGTAGTTTGATATGGTTGTACATGGTGCTGGCCACGTGAATGAAGTGTGCCAGCAGTTTTCCCTGATATTTGTGGAAAACCAGCTGAGAAATCACAGTGGACTCTTTCTCAAGCTGCATGGGAGACTTGTTTGCTGACAGGTATGTAGCTCAGCCTAAATGTGTTGACTGATTTATGATAGTCAAAGTTGTAATTTGGTGGTAATCCATAAAGTTGGTTAATTGAAAACAGTGGAATGAATGATTGTAAAACCTGCAGTATTATGTAAGAAGCTGTGTGTGGGGTTGTGATATGATCTTTGCCCTGTAGGTCCAGGGACCTCATCAAATGGTGAGCCTGACATAAACTTGTGAAACTCAGAAACCCCAAACTAACCTTTTTTAGTTACAACTCTTCATTTGACTCCCTTTTAAATATTTCAGTTCAATTTGCAAATCGTTTCCTTGTGATTTTTATAGTTCAAAGTTTGAATAAATCCTAACTGTTTATTGCCTATTAACAAAAGGTTTGGAAGGTCCAGATATATTTGCCTGAGAGACAAAACTGCCCCCTCACTTGAAAAGTGCTGGACATGTAGTTGCATGTGCTTGTCACAAGACATGACAGCCCGTACCCTGTTAGCTGCCCCTCACAGTACTCGTTAGTTAAATTATTTTATGCAACACAAATTGTGTGTACAGCCTCTCTGTAGCTGGACAAAAACTGACGTACTATTAATTATGATGGACAAGTGACCTACATTGACTGAAACTGGCTCTTTTTTTCAGGAGTGTAGTTTGGAGGATAATGGCACTGGTTGATCAGTGACCAGGAATTGTTTTATCAGCTATCATTGTGATAAGGATTCTTACTATGATACAATATGCTAGGATTGGTTTTATGACATCTGGGATTTCTATTTTCTCCTGAGCGAATAAATAAAAAGCAACATGGTGCAGGTTGTGTGGAAAATAATGTACCTAAAAAAACAAAATTATGAAGACATTACGATCGTCCTCTGTTTTGATCAAGGTTATCACTGGACATACTATGGTTATTTTGGACAAAAAAACAGTTTGAGTATAAAACACAATTCCTTGAAAGGTCACTGGGGCAAAAACATTACTTAAAAGGAAGTTCAAATTGGTGTCACTCCATTGTGTCACACATTTATAATCACTCACATAGTGCATTTCATCATCTCTGCAAATGAAGTTCATGTGATGCCCAGAGGTCAGTCTATCATTAGAGCTTTCTGTGTGACTCTGTTCTCATCCTCATCCAGTGGATGAGATTAATAAATCAGATTAGTAGTGTGATTTATTGTATGAATAGTATTCAAAGGGTTGACAGACATGACAGATCTTAAAATGATTATAATTCCTATGAATTAATTCCTTAAGTCCAGTTAACTTTGTATCACTGTTGTCTGGTTTTGCCTTTGATTGGTTCAGTTGACTTTGTGTTGAGTGATGTGATAAGCCACAGCTGAGACAAAGTATTGGAATGTGTCCCGGCCTCCAGGCCATTAAAAGAATAAAGACAAAGCAAAGGCGAAGATAACACACGTCTCTTGAAGTGTACCATTGGAAGGAAAGGAAATGGGTTTATGTTTGTGGCTTTAGTGCTATGCGGTCCTAACCCTTCCCTTTTATAATACTGCATCCACAGAGATAAACAACTCGGTAAGGTTTTATTCCATTGTCTTGTGTTCTCAGGCAGGTGAGGGAGCGTCTGAAGAAGGATGTGGAGCAGATGAAGCTTCAAGACCCCAACTTCAGACCTGGTCTGGTGGTCTTACAGGTAAGTGCATGATGGGATTAATCATGGGTCATTGCTCCATCTATATGGCAGAAGGCCCGTTCCTTCATACAGGCAGGCAAAGTAATGCCACACATTTTTGCAGGTTGGAGACCGTGATGATTCAAATTTGTACATCAGCATGAAGTTGAAGGCAGCAGCAGAGGTAACAAGATTATTTTTTGGTATACAAGACATTTACATGCAATATGTAAACTATAATTGTGCTGTACGTTGTAGCAATCAATCCCAGCTTTAGGCTTAAACTCTCTTTTTAATGCAGATTGGAATTCATGCCACACATATGAGACTTCCCAAGACGGCAACAGAAGAGGAGGTGAGGACAGGTTTATACAGTTAAACATCCATCCCCTGATTTTGTTTTAGTGCTTAATACAGCTCAGGGAGTGTAAAGGCATCTGTCTCTCTGTAGATTCTTCACAGTATCACAGAGGTGAATGAGAACTCGTCTGTCCACGGCCTCATCGTGCAGCTGCCCTTAGGCTCAGTTCACAAGATCGACACAGAGAAGGTCACCAACGCCGTGGCCCCAGAGAAGGATGTTGACGGGTGAGAGCACACGTAAACTAAAGATCATCTTTAAAGATTTTTTTCTATCTATTTAGAGCAAGGTGGTGTGTTTTGTAGCTTGGATACCTTTAGATCTGTAGACATTGTTAGTTTATGATATTTAATGTTTTCTTGTGTGTTTCGGTCCATTTGCAGGCTAACCAGCATAAATGCAGGGAAGCTGTCTCGCGGGGACCTGGGCGACTGCTTCATCCCCTGCACACCAAATGGCTGCATGGAGCTGATCAGACAGACTGGTAAATTCAGAAAATAACACCCTAAAAGAAATAACAAGAATTGCACATGGTCTGAATGAATCAATGGCTTAAATGCTTCCCTGCAGGTGTGTCTGTGGCAGGGAAGAGAGCGGTAGTGATCGGTCGCAGTAAGATTGTGGGTGCGCCAATGCATGACCTGCTGCTGTGGAGCCACGCCACCGTCACCACCTGCCACTCTAAAACTGCTGATCTCGCTGGAGAGGTACAACAGCATTACCTTCACCCCACCTAGAGGAACAGTCCCATATATCATCATAATACCCATCAGTGGTTGTGTGTCTCACAGCAGTGCTAGCAGAGCATCAGTTAGACTTTAGTTAAAAAGAAATTGTATAATAACCAACAGCCAGAATCAGGGTTGCACATGATATTATCTTGTTAATTTATGCATTGATTCATCCGTGTCCATCACTGTTCATGTCCAGGTGGGAAAGGCAGACATCTTAGTTGTCGGCATCGGTAAAGCAGAGATGGTGAAAGGAGAGTGGATCAAGAAGGGAGCGGTGGTCATCGACTGTGGCATCAACCACATCCCAGGTCTGACTATTTCTGAGGCTTTTCTTTTTTTCTTCTGCTTGAGTCATGGCACCGTGGAGTTTTCTTTAAGTGAATCAGTAGAAGCTGGTGGTAATCGTGTGGTATTTATTTAACGCTTCTCTCTGTCTCTTTCAGATGAGACTAAAGCCAGTGGGAAGCGGGTGGTGGGTGACGTCCACTACGCCTCAGCTCGGGAGCAGGCTGGCTTCATCACCCCTGTGCCTGGCGGTGTAGGACCCATGACTGTCGCCATGCTGATGGCGGTAAGGTTCATTTGGAGAGTTAATCTTGAAATAAACGCTATGTGGCCATTAATTAAAGCTGAATTTCCTTAAATTGTCTGGTGCTTTTGTATATGTTATAGTATTTATTCAACCAGCCTTATCTTTCAAGTGCCTCTTATCATTTTAATACACGATTAGATCATTTTTATTGCAGCTAAATGATCTTAGATTTTCTTATTTTCATTTATGTTGTGAGAACACAGGATGTAAGGTTAAAATAATTGAAATTGCATTGTTTAAAATTTCCTTAATTCACATGTTGAATGATTGACCCTGTGTATGTGTGTGTACAGAACACAGTGCTGAGTGCAAAGCGCTTCCTGGAGGGACATCAACCAGGGAAGTGGAGCATTTCTTACACCAAACTCAACCTGCAGAAGCCCGTGCCAAGGTGTGTGTCCTCACCTCACCTCTTCTTAGTCATGTGTTTCTTTAATTGTCACTGAAGGGCTGAACTGTTTGTTAAATTCAATAAACCACATGAAAGAGGAGCCCGTAGAAAACTCTGAATGTGCTCTTTGTCTTCAAGTCCTTGCTGTTTCTTCCTTTTGCTCAGATTTTGTGTGTTGTCTTTGTCACTCCAACAGTGACATTGTCATCTCTCGCTCTTGTGTGCCCAAGCACATTGACCGTATAGCAAGAGAGGTGGGCCTGCTTTCTGATGAGGTGGAACTCTATGGCAAGACCAAGGCCAAGGTCCAACTGAATATCATCAAACGCCTGCAGAGCCAACCAGATGGCAAATATGTGGTGGTCACTGGGTATGCTATCAGCACTACTGTACTGTTTGTTTTTCTCTGGACTATTGCATGTTTTACCACATTATTGTTTTTTATGTTTTATGTCGGGGGGGGGGTGTATTAATTCCCTTAATTTTTGTATGTAATAATAAACAGATGACAAAAAAAGCATGATTCCAAAACTGTCAAACTTTTGCTTTTAAAGTTACACATATTAATGTGCAGCAGATATAATCAGTGCTAACAATATTTTCTGTCCGTAGCATCACACCCACCCCTCTGGGTGAGGGAAAGAGCACGACCACCATCGGCCTGGTGCAGGCCCTGGGAGCCCACATGAACGTCAATGTGTTTGCATGTGTCCGACAACCTTCTCAGGGACCCACCTTTGGCATTAAAGGTGAACTTTGGAATAATGTTCACTCAGTAAGAGCTTGCAGGTTACCTGGTAGGTTATCCTGGTTCATGAATCTGTACTTTTGTCCTCTGTCTGCAGGTGGTGCTGCAGGAGGTGGATATTCTCAAGTCATTCCAATGGAAGAGGTACTGCGATGCTGTTTGAAGTTAGAAACCATGCTGATTGCATAAGAATACAAAGAAAATATAGAATTTAATTAAATTTGTTCATTTTAGTTCAACCTGCATCTCACTGGTGACATTCACGCCATCACAGCTTCCAACAACTTGGTGGCTGCTGCCATCGATGCCCGCATGTTCCACGAGTCCACACAATCTGACAAGGTGGGTTCACCTTTTATTTCAGGTGTGTTTTCTTTCTTTCTTTTTTTTAAAAATGTTAATTAATGTATTGAAACCATTGTCTTTCTCTGTGTAGGCTCTGTACAACCGCTTGGTGCCGCTCAGTGGAGGACAAAGGAAGTTTTCACCCATCCAGATCAACAGACTGAAAGTAAGTGATTTTATACCCAGACTTGTAGGTTTCGACTGTACTCTCAGTCCATGTTAAAGTGGGCCTTTAGGGGCGACCCGACAGCCGAGTTGTTAGGGCGCATACCGTATTGGCGCAGATGCACTGAGCAGCAAGTCACTGACTCGACATGTCATTTCCCGTCTATCTCCAATGTCCTATCAAATGAAAGCACAAAAATCCCACCAAAAATAATAATAATTGATAAAGTGTGCCTTTTAATATTAATGTTTTCTGTATATGTGTAGAGACTGGGCATAGAGAAGACGGATCCCTCCGCTCTGACTGAAGAAGAGATCACCCGCTTTGCCCGCCTGGACATTGACCCAGGCTCTGTCACCTGGCAGAGAGGTATGAACATCTGCTAGTCCTCAAAACTCTTGATGTTTTGTGCCTCAGTATGTCTGCTGTATATTGGATCCAGCCTTATGTACAATTTATTTAATGTTCATATGGTCTTTGTGTTTCACTTCAGTGTTGGATACCAATGATCGATTCCTGAGGAAGATCACCATCGGCCAGTCTCCAACTGAAAAGGGATACACAAGAGAGGTGAAAAGAAGTGATTTATCATTCAGTAAAGGTCTCTATGCGTAATATTAGAAAGTGATTGACTTTGGTGCCCCCCAGTGGTAGGATCAAAAAAGCAAATAGCAATGCAACATAGAAGTTCAGATAGAAGCTATGATCACATACAGATTATGCACATAGTGGATATAACAATTGGATTGCAAAGTTAAGCCTAGACAGAGCAAAATAAAAAATACTCCACACTACTTAACTCGACTGCGTTATTGATAAGGAGACATGTATTTACGGTGCCCTGCTCCCTTTGTCCTCCAGGCCCAGTTCGACATCACGGTGGCCAGTGAAATCATGGCGGTTCTGGCCCTCACCAGCAGCCTGGAGGATATGCGTCAGCGTCTCGCCAAGATGGTCGTGGCCACCAGCCGCAACGGACAGCCCATCACCACAGAGGACATGGTCAGTGTTCTGTAGCCTTCTTCATAGCCTGACCTTATATATAAGTATATGTGGAACGAGGCTCCTATAATTTACTGTTTTGCTTTACAGGGTGTGAGTGGCGCTCTAACTGTGCTGATGAAAGATGCGATAAAGCCAAACCTGATGCAGACTTTGGAGGTGGGTGACATGCAGCATACACACTAATCTGTACAGAGATTTACAAACCAGAAAGTGTTGCATGGTAGCACTTAGATCTTTTAGGAACATGTGAATTTAAACTTTAAAATTTAAGAAAAAATAACCACTAACTTCCAGTTCAGTCTTTTTACAAATGTTGTTCTGATGGTTGCTGTTGTTGGTTTTTAAGCGGTTCTGTTTATTTTTTTTGCTAAATTGTTTGTGATTCAAACTTGTGTGTATGCCAGGGAGATGACAATGCCTTGAGTTATGGGTTTTGTATCACATACATCCACAGGGAACCCCTGTGTTTGTCCATGCGGGCCCCTTTGCCAACATCGCCCATGGCAACTCCTCCATCCTGGCCGATAAAATAGCTTTGAAGCTGGTTGGACCTGAGGGCTTTGTGGGTAAGTGAGCTGAGAAAATGGCTTTATGGGAGCTGCTACCATTAAAATATATATATATATATATATATATATATATATATATATATATATATATATATATATATATATATATATATATATATATATATATATAAAACTTTTTGGTGCCTGATCAGTGATCCAGGACACACTTAAACCTAACTAGAAGCTTGTGAAAATAGATATGTTTTTAATTTACTTTTAAAAGAAGACACTGTTGTAGCAGACCGTAATTCATATGGTAAAGAATTCCAGAGAGGAGGACCATAATGACTGACGGCACCATGAGCTGATTTAGAGTTGATTCTTGGTATAGTGAGGAGACCTTTTATATGATGATCTTATGGATCTCTGTGATGTGTATTTAGTGAGCATGTCACAAACATAGGAAGGAGTTAAACCATTAAAACATTTAAAAACAATGACAAGTATTTTAAAATCAATTCTTTGTTTTACTGGGAGCCAGTGAAGAGATGATAAAATGGGAGTAATGTGCTCAGACCTTTTGGTTTTTGTTAAAATGATCGATGTTACTCTGTATTCCCCACACTCTTCTCTTCACCTCAAAACCTCCAATTATCCAATTATAACCTCTGCCAATTATCCCTAACAGTGACCGAGGCTGGTTTTGGTGCTGACATTGGCATGGAGAAATTCTTCAACATCAAGTGCCGCTACTCAGGCCTAAGGCCACATGTGGTTGTTTTAGTGGCTACTATCCGAGCCCTGAAGATGCACGGAGGAGGACCAACGGTGAGTTTGCTTGAGTTTTCCTTATGATTTCAATAACAAGATGATTAGGTCAGTGACTTTATTGGAAAAACCACAGTTGCTTTTATATGTAATTTTACATGACATTCTCAAGCAATAACTCATTCATATTCTCACTTCTTCATTCACGCAGTTGTAGGAGTCATAATAAATGGTCATGCTTGTGTGAGTTGTTGGAAGTATTAATTGAAGTAAAACATTGAACACATTTTCTGTACAGGTTACTGCTGGGATGCCACTGCCAAAGGAATATGTGGAGGAGGTAATGCAAAATGTTGTTATGCACTATACAATATGTGAAGTGAACATCGCTGTTTTTAACGTCATGCTCATAAGCTTATTTAAGTGTGTTTTGTGTGTACCTGTATGTAGAACCTTGAGCTTCTGGAGAAGGGCTGCAGCAACATGAGGAAACAGATAGAGAATGCGCAGCACTTTGGTGTGCCTGTGGTGGTGGCTGTCAATGCTTTCAAGTAAGTCATGGATGATGACATTTTTATTTCACTTAAAGCTGCACAAATCAATATTTTTTACACTATTAAATGGTCAAATGATTGTAGTATATGTAATGTCAACAGGGCAACTTAAAGTGACAGATCCACTAATTTCTGTGCCACAACTTTATTGTTTTTAACTGAGCATCAAATGGCAAAAACAGAGCTCAACGAGAGTGACTATTGGTCTTACATCCATCAGAAGGGCAGAAACTTGATTCCAAATTAGTGCTAATGTTGCTTCATATCTGCTGGCAGCTGTTGGCTAACATGTTAACAACCTCATAAGGTGAAATATGACAATGTTGTTTACAGCTTGTTTGTGCTACCCCCAAGTGGTCAAAAATGAAGACTGAATCAAGACACAGTGAATCTTTTTTCACTTCCTTTTCATATCAAGACATAATCACCTTTCTTGAGGCAGAAATGTATTATGTCAGTATAGAGATCAGGTGATAAATAGTGATGTAAAAGTCATTGTGTCATTTATTAATAACATGTAGTAAAGATTTTTCTATGTCTATTTATCCCGCCTTTCTTGTGCTGATCTCTCTTGCAGGACGGACACTGAGGCTGAGCTGGACTTGGTCTGCAGCATGGCCAAAGCCGCCGGAGCCTTCGAGGCTGTGCGATGCTCCCACTGGGCTGAGGGCGGAGCTGGCGCGGTGGCCCTCGGTCAGGCCGTCCAGAGGGCCTCCGGGGCCCCCAGCAACTTTAAGTTCCTCTATGATTTAGAGGTATGGCCTCTAACCTTGATTTGCTGTAGTTGATTGTTGGGTAAAAATTTAGTATTTGAATTAGTTTGATAGAAAAGGTGTATATTTTTACTGTTTTGTCATTGGTTTGCAGACATACACTGATGTCCATATGTATATCTCTAATTCCACTTTAGCTCCCTATTGCTGATAAGATTCGAATAATTGCCCAGAAGATCTACGGAGCAGATGATATTGAGCTTCTCCCAGATGCTCAACACAAGGTGGAGCTCTACACCAAACAGGTCAGCAACTGTTTATTTATTTATTTTTTTGTTTCATCTGTGTTGTCAGGGCTGTTCTTTTGGTTGCAGCCATCAGTGGAGAGTCTATAATTGGATGGTGAATGCTTGAATAGGCCTTTGTGTCCTCTTCTGCCATCAGGGTTTTGGCAATTTGCCAATCTGCATGGCAAAGACTCACCTGTCGCTTTCACATGAGGCAGACAAGAAGGGTGTGCCCAAAGGGTACATCCTGCCAATCCGAGACATCCGAGCCAGTGTGGGTGCTGGCTTTCTGTTCCCACTGGTTGGCACGGTAGGCTTTTTTTTCCCCATTAATTTGTCTTCCTTATGGAGCAGTACCCTGCTCATAAAACACTTGTAGCACTCAACTCAACTGTCTGAAGGTAGAAGGTAAATGGCTGAATCCATACATGATCAAATGACACCCTGCAAAACATTACATTTGTGTTTTTGTTTATCTGTGTAATTTTCCATCTACTGTGTCTGCAGAAGGCTCAGCTGCAAACCACTTACCCTAACATTACTGTAGAAATAATGGTTTCATTCTTCATTAAACAGCACTGATAATGAAATTACTCTACATGTCATCACTTGAAAATTACCACATCATAAAAGTAGATTGTGAGAGTAGTAGTACATTTTTCAGCTTGCATTCTCTGTGTGTACAGTGTATGGGTGCAATGACTGCTCAGTGTTTTCCTTGACGGTGTTTGTCATTTAAACGCCTTTCTTTGTCTGTGTCTTTATCCTAGATGCCCACGATCCCCGGTCTGCCCACCAGGCCTTGTTTCTATGATATTGACCTGGACCCTGAGACTGAACAGGTCAATGGGCTCTTCTAAAACAGGACTATATGATGGTAAGGAGGCTAGTTAAGATGTACGTGTATAAATCTCATAGTTGGTGGTCACAGATCATGACTGTATATTGCCCTTTCTGTTTCCTCTCTTCCTCAGTGTATAGTTGTGGCCCAGCGCCCCTCCCCTACTGAGCCTTAATGAAATGTGATGGACTAATGACTGGAAGTGCCTCAAGCTCGTCTGCTGGTGCTTTTTCTTTGTTGTTTTTCACTCAGACACTGACATCTGTAAATAATTGATTTGCTTTGCCCAGAGGGCGGCTGATGGGCAAATCAAGCAGCTTAATTAATCACAGGACCATTCATTCCCCAGAGATTGAAAATCTGTGATAGACTTTTTGCAAGGGGAAAGTATCCTGTTGACAGATCTTTAAGTTACTTTGCTCACTGTGCATAAACAAACCCGACTTGTATTTTCCCTTTCCAAAACTCCAAATGACTAGTATTTACTACTCGTATGTTTTGTATGCACTGCACAAGGCGATCGCCTCCAAGCCGCTGTCTTCAACAAGTCTTAACATAAAAATAATGGGGCCTTACAAAAGGTTTAATGATTATTCCAACACACCAGCAACAGCCAGGGCATTATGTTTTTGGGTTGTCTGTATCTACATACCATTCCCATGAATGCAATATCTCAAGAACCACTCAAGGGCATCCCTTCAAACTTGGCACAAATATTCAATTGGACTCAAAGATCAAGTGTTTATATTTTGGAGGTCAAAGGTTAAAGTTCAAAGTAACGGTGACCTCACATTCTATATACGCAATATCTCAGGAACGCCCAGAGGGAATTTCATTGCCATATCTGGCACAAACATGTCACTTGGACTCTACGATGAATTGATTAGAATTTGGTCGTCAAAGGTCAAGGTCACTGTGATCTCACGAAACATGTTTTTGGCCATAACGCAAGAATTCCTGTGCTAATTATTACACACTGTAACGCAAATGTCCAATAGGATAAAATTATGAAATTTTATATCGAAATTGTCAAAGGTCAACTTAACTGTGACATCACAACGCCACATTATTCAACACTGTAACTCAGGAAGAGGAGATTGTGATCATATTTCCTGCAACTTGTCTGGTTGGCAGAGGCGTACAATCGTGAGGCGGTACTTGAGCAATACTGTGACTAAAACCTGTCAAATGTCCTGTATTCTAACTGACTTTTCTAACTCTGTCTAACATTGCTGGATCTGCACTGCTGTGAAAATGAACTGTCATGATGTTGAAAGTCAGTGATTTCGACTTTTCTGTCAGAAAAAGATCAAATAAAGTCTTCTTTACAATTTTTGGAGATTAGAATTTTTTTTTTTACTGTATTTGTTGAACATTTTTTCTTACTATTCTGCTACTTCCATGTCTTTGTCTGCAGTCAAGATTATTTTTATTATATTATGTCCAGAGTATCTGTTTCTGAGCATGTACAATTTCTTCTTTTAATTGTAGTCTGACTACAAATATTATATTATATATTTATATATTTTTAAAATACGTGTTATCCTTTATATTTATTTATGTCAATCCTGATTTTTACTCAAATTTGAATAATTATCTCACATTAGCCTTTGAGTGCGTCCTTAAGAATGTACCTCCTCTTTACTGCACATATTTAAATCTGAGTATGTGACAACTCAATCTTTGAATATTTAGTAGTAAATATCAGAGTACATATTGAGTTGTTGTGCTTACTATACATTTGTTGATCTCTAGATAGTGAGTGATGATTGCTGAAGCATCCATTCAATAGTAATGAAGGTGAGCGTGATCACAACAACTTTTTCTTTCCACAGCACAAATGTTGAATGAGACATTGTGACTTGTTGAAACACCTGAATGAAGAAAAAATGTTTTCCAGCTAAATGCATTTTTATGTCACATATCAATTAGGAAACAACTTCTATAATGAATTTCAAGATAAACTCATGGTATTAGTTGATTAAATATCCTATTTTCCAACAGTGTTTACTGGGATGGGAGTCAATTTCTTGCATCGCCCATCACATCAGTCATCGCATCACTATGGAAACCAATGTGCTGTTGTTCACTTGAGTGTTCAGACGCACACTCAAAGATGTGACACATACGTGCCATGGGGTGGAATAAGGGGAATCAGTGAACCAAGACACAGTCATTAACCTGTAAGGAACAATTTTGTATGCGTATGATCTTCAGCTGAAATATATTAACTGAAAGATAGAAACAGTCTAATTTTAAAGGTTGGATCACTGCAACTGCCACTGAGCAGTATATTGTGAAGAGAAAGGTATTATGTTTGTGGATTAACCAGAAATACTCATGTTTACCTTCAAATTATAGAGGCCAATAGAAATTAAACAATTAAATGATGTACCTAAGACAATGAACTATAAAAGATCACATGCATCTGTTTTGGATAAAGGTGTTAATATAGGGTCTGTCACTAACGTGAAACAATAAACCAGTCTTGCCTATTTCTGGATTAGTTTATTACAGATATATTTAATTCTGTACAATCATTATCACAGAAAGGTAATTAAAAGATTCCTTCATCACGGACCACCACCACGCATTTCTTGTCCACGTCCTTTTCCTTGTCCTTGTCCTTGTCCTTGTCCTTGTCCTCCCTTGCCTCTGTTTTTCCCTTTTCCTTTCCCCTGTAAACATCAATAAGAAAAATGGCCGTCTCTATTTTCGAAAAGACAGACAAATAATATGCTGTATAATTTTAATACAAAAAGCTTATAAAAGCATTACCTTTTTCACCCTTCCTCCATTCTATAAAAGATAATGGAAAATTAGCTCAAGGGTGCTACAAAATTACTGAATCAGCCAGTGAGCACACATAAAAAAAAAAAAAAGTGACTTACTCCGTCTGACTCAGACCCAGAGCTTTCCTCCTCATCTGACTTCTTTCCCCTCTCCTCCTAATAGAGGGAAACAGCTTCATAAGCACACATGTTATCATGCAGTTAGTCACAGGTATAAAGCACTGTAAGGAAACAAAACTGACTCACCGCTTTGCCTTCTGTGATAGGAAGACAAAAAACAAAGTTAAAAATGTGCAAATTAATAGAGCAATCGCACATGAACTAAAATCAAATGTGTCAAAAGAATTTGCAAATGGGCAGTTGTGAAAAACATCTACAATCTTTGTTGAATTTAAGCCAATACTGCAGCGTGGAATGAAAAAAGGTCTGAGCCACACAGGGCATTCCCCTGAGCATTTTTTTAGTGCTTTTTTTCTCCCCTTAACTCAACTGCAGTTGTGTGAAATATTTGAATTCCTGGGAACCAAACTTTTGTGCAAGTTGTGCAAATATATATCTATATACATGCATCTTTTCAAATGAAGACAACGGAAAAATGAAAACTGATTATATTATGCCCAAAGTCAAAATGTGTGCATACAGATGGAATAAAGTAAAGTGACCATTGTAACAATTGCACCAATGCACTAGAGTAGAGACCTCCCAGTCTAAAGTAATAATTAGACGTTTTTCAGCATCCCACATGGAAAACTGTTCCACAAGTGTCTTTGAAAATATAACAATTAATCAAAGAGCCTTACGGTCACTCATTTTGTCTTGTTGACAAGTGCAGTAGAAAGTATTTTCCTGGAAGAATAAAAAATGGGAAAAGGATATTAAAATCCGAATCATTAGGTTCCTAGCAGTCGTTACAAATAATCGAGAATAGCCACTACATACCTGGTGCAGAGAGGAAACCGACTTGTGTCAAACGTGTGTTCACTCTGTATTTATAAGGAGCCATATAAGGGGGTGTGTTTGTGTTGCATGTACTTGTCATGTCATGCTATCTGACATTTTGATCATTGCAGGTCAGCTAAGGTTTGGGTGTGGCCATAAAAACAACAGTTTTTTTCTTTGAGAGTGATTGTTAGTTCCACATCAAAACATCACATAAAGGACTCTCAAAGACACTTTGACAGCAGGGGCGTAAACCAGAGGAAACTGGTCCACCCTTCACTCTATGAGACAGGTTTTGTTCTACTCTGACTAGTCAAACCTTTTCTCAGAAAAATCACCTTGATGCACAGCTATTTCCTGTTCATTAGAGTATGTTTGGGGAAATGTGCTGCCTGGATTACATTTTATATAAAAAATTTGAATGATCACATATCTGTACAAGAGTCCATTTATACAACTCATATAGCATTTGTGAATGAGTACTGAGAGCTTTTACTGAACTAAAACAAGCAAAATCACTTGCCACAAAGGTATTAGCAGCAAAATGTATTAAGCATCAAAACAAATGCTCATTGGGCGTTGGACAGAAAAAGAACAGAAAAGCTTAACACTGCTTCCTTTGGGCTCCATCATGGCACTGTTTGTATGGTGTAAAATTAATCCTTCCATGATTCAAGGCCTCAGTGGAATTTGAGTCGATTGTAGATAAACAAGGAACTCGAAATGCAAAAGCAGTAACACCCATGATTCAGGTAACCCTGGCACTGGTGTACAAATGTTTTTATTTTCTAACGCCAACAATAGTAACACCACCACAACTGTGTATTATAATTATACATGTAACAACTCACAACACACCTGCTACTATTTTAAGGCATTCATACAAAACTAATCATCAAAAATGTCACATCAGGTGATCCAGGTGGTGTGTGAGAAGACAGACAAACAGGTGATGATTGAAGAACAGGTTCGAACACACCCAAATTATTATGACCTGTATTGATCTGTGTTTTATTTCCTAAACTCCAGACCTGTCTAAAAATCTTGTTAGCAGGGAACTCTCATTTCCTCATCTACTGCTTTTTAATGTCACTCAAACTCTAAGTTCGGCATATATTGGCACGTATGTGTGACTCAGGGAAAGGAACACCTCATCTTACTTTCATCTCAAGGTGCCCCAAGTTGAATGTTTGTGGGTAAGACTTTCTTTCTGTGCAAATTATGGGTCACAAATGTTGGCAGGTTATGAAATAACCAGTGGGTAATAAGTTGAATCAAGTAAATACAATCTGAATGAGTCTGTTGATCATCATTAATCGTCTGACAAACTCAGGCCCCTGGAGCTGCTTAACTGTCAAACACTGTTCAAAAAGTGTGGATCAAAAAGGCCCCTGTCTCCCTGTCTGTGTCTGAGTTGTCTGTGCCTTTGTCCAACCTGTGCCAATTGGGCTTTGGCGCCATCCAGTGGACATGATGTGAAGATGACGATCCAGCTAGTGTGGAGTATCTATCTATGAGTACTTATAGAGTTCTAGAATGTTGATTTTAAATTTTGGCATTGAAAATAAAGTTGGGCAAAAACAAAACCTGAACTGAAAAAGGAAACAATGGCATTGGAACACTTGTATAGGAAAAAGTTGAATTGGCACCATGGCACCAAATAATTTTCTTATATCAATTTAATATTTTCTGTATTACAGTGTGTTTTTCTGTCATTGTTAGAGGGTTGGGGTTTAGGGGCGGAGCAAGTAATGCGTGATTTATTTACGTTCAGACAGCTGGTAGGACGGGGTATGTAGGCAATGGCTTCCGCCAATTCACCTGGAACTCCCAAACCACAGGTAAGTCTGCTCCTTTCTGCAATGGTGTTTTTTACACAGGACTGAGCTGGTTAAAGTTCACTTCTAACGGACGGTATGCTGTTTTCGCAGAGGTCCGATGGAACAAGCATACATGTCAGCAGTCAAGCCCCATACTATTCTTGGTGTTTATTTCTGTGCAGAATTCTCTCAGAAACTTTATGTACTTTCCCGGTGTGGCCAGTAGGGGGAGCTACTGACTGAAATTATTCCAGTGCTACATGGGAAGAAGACATCGTCAGCTTTTACCAGTTGCTGGTTGCTATGGGCATAGAAATATGGCCTTCAGCAGTAAAAGAAGTGAGGATATCCTGTGTGTGCTCATAACACAAGTAAGCATGTGTGTCCAGTTATTTATAATATATTTAGCGTGTTATATTCTTATGTTGGAGATATCGCTGTGATTATAGATAAAGTATGAGCTGTGTTTCGCAAGCTAATGGTTCTACCTGCACTGGTTACTTGAGCTAGCATAATTGCTCGACATGTAGTTAGCCAGAGGATGTAAGGATGATTGATGATGATAAGGGATATGGCTAATTCTCTGGTTGCAGGAATGACACTGGTGGTGCTGGTAAAGACACTGATGAAGCCGATAAAATCTTGAATCACTTTATGGAAGTTCTTTGAAGGGCCACCGGCCAACCGGGATTTGAGCCCGTCGTCCCCATGCCTACAAAGATAGCTATAGCTGCTCCTTATCTCTGAATATTGCAAGGCTAGCTTTAGCTACTAACTCATGGACTAAGGCTAGCATTAAGCTATTACACAGTGCCAGTAAAGTACCAGTAGTAAAGTAAAGTTTTAGATTTTGGACATGATAAGGCTAGCATTAGGCGTTATCTTAAAGTTTGGACATTAGCTACTGACATAATAAGGCTAGCATTATTTACTACTTTTGGAAATTTTAAGGGTAGCATTAGCTGCTAACCCTTGGACATTAGAAAGCTACCATGAGCTCTTAACATTTGGACATTTCAAGTTGAGCTAAAAATTCATGTCAAAATGAAAAAAAAATTCAACAATCAAAGACAGAAAGCATGAATAACATTAATTTAATATATGTTGTTTATTTAATCACAAGTAAATGCAGACATAAAATGAAATACATGTATGTGTGTTGCATTTAACTTTATTTCAGGCATTTCAAACTTTCCATTAAAAGGAGCCCAATGAAAAACCAACTCTGGAACAAAAAGTATGTGGATACAATGCAGACCATGTCTGCTTATTTTTGGCCATTTAGTGTAGTTTTTAGTTTAGAGATTTTGTTTATTTGTTGAATGTCTGTTTATGATTTTTAAAACTGAAAACCAAACAGATTTTTAAAATAGAATGGGTTATGAATGGGATTGGATGAGACGGTGCTTATTGGTGAGTTTGTAACTTTTTAGAACATATAACATAAAAACAACCTCAGCTAACCAAGTTAATCGTAGTTTAGTTCATAACTTCCCTAATTATCCACACAAGATTTATTTCCAAATGGAAATGATCTTCATTTGAAATTCACTATATCACTGAAAAGTTTCATACCAACTGTAAGGTAGTAGTAGTTTACTAACAGCTTGTTTGTATCAAAAAGTGTTGATAGCTGATCACATTAGCTGCTTTTGTGTAATTTCTAAATGTCAGCTGATGATTACTTAAACCTTATGGTGAACCTGCTGACAAGTTGAATGCCATTTTGAACTGAGAGAGCTGGTGTTAAAACAGTAATTTAACAATAATCATAATTGTTCTTCTAAAAAAATCCTCTTATTTTTACACTGAACATAGTCTCATGAAGTGGGACAGTAAAACTTTCAAACATACATAGTCCTCATAGCCAACAGTTGGTGAATTACAATGCTAAAACTGTAATTATTCATTTTGATAACTGATAATTGTTTAATTATCAAAAAATATTTACGAAATGCAGTGATTGTTGATATTAATTAATTTGTTTTTAATCAAACAATGATATTCCAGCTTTTAATTGGATGAAGCATAATCGCTTTTTACAGTGTAATACAAACTGTCACCTAACTATGATTAAGTATTCACAAAGCACTGACTAGGGGTGCTTCTCATTACCATAAAATGTCTCCCCATTTCCTTCACTTGCATCCTGTCCTTGTGTCTCAGTCCATCTCACAAAAGAAGAGATGCAACATCCTTTTCTCTAACCCGTAATCTAAAGCAATGTCTGGTGATGACAGCACATCTGGATAACAGCTGGATCAGCTTTCAGTCTGCAGATGTTAAGAGCCTCTTATGCCTTGGAGTTTGTAATTAAACAGATAAAATTATGCACTGTTCAAACAATAAGAACATCCATTTCAGCGGTGTAGTGACATCCTCCGACATGACAAAAGTGATATCATCAATGAACTTTTGGACAGCAGCTACACAATCATTAAAAAAGTATTTTGTATTTATATTGCGAACAGATCCATCAAACCACAGCTTGCAAAGTTACTGCTCAAAAACTGAAAGCTAGGAATACAACAAAGCTTGAATTATTTTTGAATTATTTGCAACTGCATTTGTTGATGGTCTGTTTGTAAATTAATTATGCAATTATCCAGGCTATGATGAGACTGTCTTCTAATTTGCAGAAATGATTTATGTATATGTGTGTGTATATTTTTAGTCACAGTGGAAATATGTATTCTTTACTACTTCTACTTTACTTGTGCTTCCTGCAAGCCCATATCACTATACTGTTGTTCTACTTACATTTGTTTCCCTGTTTCCAGCAGCTTCATCCCGAGGCAGCGGGAAAATGTTTTGGAAACTGGGCTGCTTTTGATGACAATCCTTATGTATGCCCATCAAGAGGGAAACCGCACTCTGTGCTGGATGACATGACACCAGGTAAGATACAATATTTCTTCTGGCAATATGCCATAATCTAATAATAAAAAAAAAAAAAACAACAGTGGAAAGATAGTTTAGATATTTTGGAAATTAGACTGTATTTCAGAGTTTTCTAACACAGTATCATATGATAAATATAACTTTGCTCTTTGCCTTAGTACTAAGAAACTTGTAGCTGACGTCTGGCTGTAGTTGACCTACCTGGAGCATAAAATAAAAAAAAATAAAATACTGCCTCGTCACTGACTTGGAGTTTATGGTGCAAACGGATCCTATTAGGGTTTTTGAAAAAAAAAACACCTAATGACAAATCTAGTGACTTTTTGGACAAACCTTGTCTACTTAGAAGATAGTCAAAGATATTCTGTCACTTCTAACTTTCTCACTGATTTTGTAATTGTTTTTGTACAAACATTCATGGTTCTCATAGGACGTATCTAAAAGATAATGGTGATTCCTGATATCAGCATTTTGGCATTGTCATTATGAGCATTTCAGCATGTTGTTCCTTACCATTTAGCTGACAGCACCGCTGTAGACTGGGCATGGCTGTTGACTCTTAGTCTTGTTAATTGATGTATAGGTTAAATGATTGATAAATAAAATGTGACCATTCCCTTTCACCTGACTTTACTCTGATAACAGGTTCAAACTGATAGGTGCCTTCAACTGCAGCTGCAGTTCTTAAACCTAATCACAAAGTTGAATCAATGAATTTGTTCAACATTTAGTACTATAACATGTTAGGGATCTACACAAAAACATTTCTTACAATAATCCTAAAATAACTCAAATACTTGCAGGCTAAACTATGTGTAAAGAGCCTTTGCTCATTAGCAGGATTGATCTGTGTAGAATGTAAGCTATGTGGACTTGAGTAAGCTAGAGTAAGCTAAAAATGTTGCAGCTCAGACTGGTAACTTTCCAAGGTGGAAATTGCAGAGCTCTGACTCTGACTCTCAAGTGACTGACTTCACTGCAGCCTGTGGCATTTGTCTGCCAGACTGCCTGTTTGCTGCATGTTATGAGCTCTCAGACCTGGCTTTGGCAGATGCAGCTTGCCATGCATGAAGAACTGTGGGAAATTCAGCAGGCAATACCCCCCACCCTCCCGCTCTACCCCACTCCCAGTCTTTAGGAAGCTTCTTTAGTACTGTGAACATGTAGTCTGGATCTTGTAGGCGACACAGCTGTTGTCTCATTTGTGATGTCTGGATTAATATTGAGTCATGTTTAGATGTGAATGGGGTCCCATTAGAACGGAAGTAAGCTTTTAAGTATTTTTTTTCTGATCAGTTTGTCTTTATTTAGGACATAAGGGCATCGCATAAAAGAGATCTAAGCACTCACACTCCATGATTAAAAAATATCTTAATATATTACCATCAAATTCTGAGACAAAAATATCTTTTTTCTACCTTACCTTCAACTACAGCAAATTATCAGCACAAATACAGATACCATCATCACCACCCATCAACTTAATATGCCTTATATATCTATAAACCCATAGACTTTATTACTTTAGAAAAGAAGGAAAGAATAAATTGAGAAAGAATCAGATATTGAATGTTATAAAATTATTGGCATATTGCCATACCAGCATTTGGTGTGGTATTGTGTATGCTCTACCAAGCATACACACAGATATATATAAAGAATATTTTTTAATTATAGCATCATTGAAGGTATAGCGTTAATTTACTTAAAAATTGACTATGTGTGTGTGGGGAGGGTGACAGGATTTAACTACCATGCTTTGAGCAGAGGATAAGTGAGGAGGGGAAAGAGCAAGTGCTTTAGAGAGGGAGCAGGAGGGAGGGAGGATGTGCAGGAGGGTGGGAGGGTTGGAGAGAGCGAGAGAGAGAGAAAGAGAGAGAGGGTGGTGGACAGGCGGGTGGGTGCTGTGAAATCCGTTAACAGGGGAGCTCTGTGCATTTGTTAGACGTCTTGGCTGCTTGCCCAACTTGGCTCATTGTAATCGAGGCATGATCGCCGACTCCAGGCAGCCCTCTCTGCCGCCTCGGCTGCCTTGCGCCTGGACCCAGCCCAGCTCTCACCGCTGACATGGAAAGACCCGTGAGTGCCTTCTCCTTCCTTCCCCTTCTCTCTTCTCATCCCACCCTCTCCAATGCTCTCTCTCTGTCTCTGGTATTAGGTTCCCCCTCTGCTCTGTCGCAGATTTAGCTGTGGCTACATGCTGCGTTTCAGTTGTGTGTCTGCCGCTTTCTCTCCCCCTGTTGTAGCTCCTGTAGGTGACAGGAATGCTGGGTAGGGAGGAAGCCTTGGCAGCTTTCTCTCTGCAGGCCCCCCTCCTCCCCCTTTTTGCCTGCCTGTCCGGGCATGGGTGCCGTCCACTGGCAGACCCACAACGTCTCTGTGTGTTTTGTGATTGTGTGTGTATGTGTGTACGTTAGCCTTGCTGCTGCACAATCACAGAACTGGCCGGCTGAACCCAGAGAGGTACCGTCCCCACACAGTCTCCCCACTTTGGTTTGTGGAGGCCGGCATTCACTTCAGTCTCCGCCATTGGCCTTGCTGAGATTCAGAGTCAGCAGCGTGTCTCTCCCTTGCGCCTATTCTTGGTGGTATGTCCTCATGGTCTGTTGTGTTTGGATACCCTGACAACTAGAAGCTGTGAGGTAACCACTTTCCAGCCTGCTGCCTCTTTGAGTGAGTACCAACTTTTTCACTTGCTCTCTGTATCTTTGCAGGTTTGAAACAGGTTTGAGATGCATTTGGATTCACAATGTATTGTCTTCGTTATTTCACTAAAAGTCTGTGCTGACAACTTAGAGCAAAAAGGTTGATCTCTCTTGTGGTAGGATTTGAGTGCAGTAGGTGGAACGCAACATCTCAGTGGCAGCCATTCTTTGCAGAGGTACCAACGGCGGCGATGGAAAAAGCACGAAAGAATTTCTTGCAGTCCCAATGTGATGGTCTTTGTGCGCTCGCTAGCAGTGAGTCATCATTCTGAGCTAGTAATATCACATTGAAGCAGCCTCGACTCTCTTGTCGTCACTGGGGCAACAGTGGAGGATGACTGACTCGCTTTGGCACAACTACTTCCTGTCTCTGTCAAGAAGGTCTGACCCTCAGAATAATTTATACAGAGTGTGGAGAATGGGATACTTCAATATGAATTGTGTTGTTTCACAGTTTCGACAAGCACCGGTGACAAATTTTTCTATTTGACAGCGGCATCATCTCTTCTCCACGGCCGTGAATAACAACAGATGATGTCAACACTGACTCAAAGTGGGAAACACTTGTTTTAGCTGATTGAGTCGAGAGCTTCTTTTTTTGACAATGACTGCGGTTCATTGAGTATCGTCTGAGTACTATTGTTTGTGTGCTCAATGAAATCCTTTTAAAGAAATTAAGAAAAATGCTGCTGGCTTACAATACGCAGACAACAGATGGAGGGATGAGACAGCAGCAAACTCTGACCCCAGCTTTTCAAAGTTTTGGCACATATTTTTCTATCACATCACTTTATGTCATAAATCCCAGAAAATTATTACTGTTAAAATTTACATTTTGATGTCCTCTTCAGATAGCTTGCTTGAGAGCAGAAATGTTTTTTTCTTTTAATATTATCTCATTTGCTTGGATCATGTGTCTTTCAGACAATATGTAACATTTTATATGAGCTGCCTTGTGACCGGTCCTCATGCTGCCATTTATACACTGGTGGATAAAATTAGAGGAACAGGTTAAGTTTTTGGGCAATACACTTACTCGCTTTCTTGCTGAGAGTTCGTTGAGGAGATTGATACCACTCTCATGTTTGTACATTAATTATGAAGGTACAATCAGCAGTCGGTTAGCTTAGCTTAGCTTAGCATAAAGAGTGGAAGCGGGAACCTTTTTTAAAGCTCACAAATGAACTATTTTGTTTAATTTGTACAAGAAAGTAATTGTAAAAAATGACAAGTTGTGGTTTTACAGGCTGTTATGTGCTGCATAATTTCTGTTGCCTGCCACAGTTCTACAGAAATGAGATTGATATCAATCCTCTCCTCTATTGGCAATGACGCAAATCTGCGTATTTCCCAACATTTTTAACAATTCCTTTTAAACAGTTTATGCTTTACAGTGGTTTTATTGCAGCTTGTTCTTTCTTGTTCTTTGAAGAGAGGAGTTCCTCACTCACCATTCTTCTGAGTCATGCGCCCTATTAGTTTGTTCTACAGCCAGTTAAAGAAACCACACTCTCACCACTCACACACTCGTCACGTTAAGAGGCTACACGGACCAGATCTGTGACACAACATTAAGTTACCGCAGGCCGGAGGAAATGAGATCTCTGTTTTGGAGATGGCTGCTGCTTCCACAGTATCAGTATCATTCAGTGTTGTTCCCATTTGAGTGTTTTTCAACTCACCAGCAGCTCTTGGACATGTTTGCAGCTGGTTTTGCAGAGACTTTCAATATGGGGCCTCTTGTCGTGTGAGTAGGCATGCCATGCTGACCGCATCAGGATGTTTAGGATGCTCCGCAGTCTGCATATGCATTCTGCTGGTGTAACTGAGCTTCATAATGAATGCTCCATCTGTGGTGGGTGTGAGGGCATGTTGGTGTTGTCACAGCACATGCAGTGGTGTGGACACAAGACGTTTTCAGTTGGATTGACCCTCCATCAATGATTTGTTCATCTGTGTCTTAGTTTCTGTTCCGTCTAGGAGTGGACTGTGTTGAAAGTTTTGTATTGTTTGTAATGCTATTTTTTATGATTTTATAATCAGTTTGAACTCAAAATATATATGGATAAAGTGGGCCAGATAAGACGGAGTATCGAACCTCAATGCAGTCCAAATTGTGTCCATAGCAACGATTATGCAAATCTTTCCTGTGCTGAAAGTTGGCATAAAATATCTGTTATTCTCTGATCCAATAATAATTAAATGATGATACAATTTTACCAGTTGTATTGCACAGCTGTATGTATTTGGCCAACATTTATCATTTGAGAACTTTGTTCAATGTACTAAGGTATTCAAAAAAAGTATTGTTTGGGTAGTGAAGCTAACAAAACACACTAGCATTGAAAAATGTAATAGTATTACTAGAACGAAGCTCAAAATATAAAGCTCAAACAATTTGTGCTGAAACCCTAAAAACAAATTGTGCCCCATTTTAAATTGTTTTTTTTATTGTATCAGTGATGCTATGTGTCTCCTCCCAGACCGCCAGTGACATGATGCCCAAGAGGGATCATGAGAGGGACCTGGAGCTGGACAAGAAGATCGAGGCTCTCCGCAGGAAGAACGAAGCGCTCATGAAGAGGTACAAGGTAAGGACATGTGCTTGCAGGCTGAGAAGTATCTGTGATTTTCATAATTGGTGTGTGGACTAGAAATGCAAGTCTGGAGCATGTTATTATTGTCTGAGGTCTTGGCGTTTTTAACGGGCTTCCTGATTAGCTGATTGTTTTCATTGAGTTGCATTTAGGAGGTGGAGGAAGACAAGAAAAGGGCGGAGGAGGAAGGAATGGCACTGCAGAGTCGCAAGGGCAAAGCTGATGATCTGACCATCACAATCAGCAAGTCCACCAGTGTGAGTGTCTGCAATATGGTAAACAGACTTTCTGTAGAAGACTCGATGCTGCAAACTATATAAATATTTTATAACATGTTCCCCTCTTTGGTTTGAAGCAGGATAGTCGTGTGGTGGTGACAAAGCCATTCAGCGGCAGTTCACCAGCTGGGAAAGGACAGCAGGAGGCTGTGCCTGACAAGGGGGGAGAAGGGCCTTCGCAGGGCGCTGGCCGAGGCCACAGGAAACAGTTAACGGTCACCATGGCAGGCAAAAAGGTAAATTCACCGCACTGCCCATTTCCAATTTCCTTTTAAGTGACAAGGAAAAACATAGGAGAATGCACATTAATGAAAGATTAACACAAAAGCAATTCCTCATTCAAATCTGTAAAAATCAGTAAAAGCAGTCAACCAGTAGTCTTTAGGAAGAAAACAAGGGATAACTTGCACAGAAAGTAAAAACACTTAACAGTTTTAGATATGCAGCGTAGATTTTATTCAGTGAGCTGATTTTTCTGCAACAGTTTGCCTTCTTAAGAACTAGAAGCTTTCGACCACTGTACAGCCATGGTAGGTCATACAACAGGCAAAATGATAAGGATATTGAATTGAAAATATTATGATTATTGTATAATATGAACTAACAAGACCTGTGTTTATATCAAAGCCATGGTCGAGGCTTTGATGGCACTGTGAGGAAATGTTCAGCTAACAGTGAGAATTTAACCTGAGTCGAAGCTTTTACAGTTTAAATGACTACTTTTTTTAAACATTTATTTAACCAGGTTAATCCCATGGAGATTAAAGTCTTTCATTAAGTACGACAGTATTACAAGTTTCAGTCTAGACAATACAACGTCAGCCACACAGATGAAACGATGCTAAAAACCAGATGAACCATGTAGGTTTCTAGTTTTTAATTTAGATATAATACAGTGCACTCTTCAATGCTTGACTCGGGCCAATACTGAAAACAACTTATCTGACTTGAGTACCATTGCTTACAGCAACTTTCTAATCAATCTATAAATGCATGGTGTAGTAAGCAAAACAGGCTAAATATGCCTGTTCCCTGCTCACCTTAGTTGTGAATAGTCAAAAAGACATCTAAGAGTCTGCAGCCATGCTAACAGGTTGGCTGTAGCTAGCAGGTATGCTAACACACTCACAGTGACAATGCTAACATCCAGCTGTGTAGCAGGTGTAATGTTTCCCATGTTCAACATCTTACATTAGCATGTTAACATGCTAACCTTTGCTAAATAGAACTTCACACAGAGTATAGCTTAGGCTGACTGGAATGTCATTAGTTTATGACCAAATACCCTAAAACTAAAGTAGTGGACGAATTAAAATTTTAAAATATTTGCATGTTGGCTCTTGAGGTAAAGTCTCAGGATTGCCAAAGTCATTGTCTGATATTTGTTGAGAAATTTAATTTCTTGTGGACTGAAATGTGGGGGACTGACCAACAGACTGACATGGTTATCCAAAGAGACGTGATGCTACCATGGCTAAAAATGTGCAGCTGGTCTCACATACAATACATGTGATCTTGTTCAATCAGAAAATTTGTGGATAAAAGCTTACATATGTGCAATGATCATGAGTGGTCTTGATAGAGACCAGCAGGTGTCAGGGGTAAGTGTTTTGATTAGTGCACATGAATTACTGTTAAAATGTTGTATTTACACCTTGAAAATAATAACTCTTGTGCAGACATGATAAGCACTGGTACTCTTGTATTACAATGTATCTGGCTGCAGTTATGACACTCTAATATGAGTTACTGTCTCTCCAGGGTAAGAGGGTGGTGAGTGAGAGGCCAGAGAAGAGGCTGGGCCCTGCGGACGTCAAGAGCCCTACAGATGACGGACAGACGAGGCATGTGGAGTCCGCTGGGAGGGGGAAGCAGCCGCCTCACACGACCAAGAGAAACACAGCAGCACAGGTTTGAATCAGACACACTGAACACTCCAGTGATCATACGCTTCAGCTTTTAAAACCCGGCATGCACCCTCCTGTCTGCTTCCTCTCTCACATTCCCCCTTTGTTTCTTCTCTCGGGCTGCACTGACATGTTTTACATAGATGTCAGACATGTCGGCTGGCCACACCCCTCCAGTGATGGAGCACAATGGTTTGTGGACAGGAGGTGGGCTGGGGCTGTGACTGACTGGTGTGGGATTAGTAAAAGGGGTGGCTACTAACAGAGCTGTTGAGTAGATGCTCTCTAGAACCAAAACTTAGTACAAATGGAGAATCTTTAAAAGGCCTTGATGACTGTTTTGACTTTTTTAGTATGAACCCACTCAGGGTTGGTGGTTTTTTATCACCGTTTCTCTCTCTGAGGAGCTTTTGTTGTATTTTTAGCGAATGAAAAAACACTCAGCCTCTGTGTGTAGATGCCTTTAGGTGTGTGGAACAGGCTGTGAAGTTCACTGAGTCAGTGCCATGAAAAGATAGATAGATGTTGTAACAGCTCAACAAAATGTCTTGTTATCAGTAATATAATGAGATGGGAGATGTCACTTTAATTATCAATAGCTTTACTATGCACTGTATGCTTGAGATCCTCTGTTTAACACAGATCAGCAGAGACACATGTGCACATGCAGTACCCCTGGCTGGGCTGTGAAATGTCACACTGTCACTGACCTTAGGCCCCCCCAGGTATGCAGAAACGCTGTAACAGCTGCTGTGCCTCAGTCTGAAACCTGATGTACACACACATGCACACACAAATGCACACTCTCTTACAGACATACTAGCTGCCCAATCAATAAGCTGAAGCTTAGAGCAGACAGCTGATCCTCACCACTGTAAACACAGACACACTCCAGCTGCAGGAGGGGTCTCTGGACACAAAACCAGTGGAGGCTCTTTGTAAATATGTATATACAGATCTGCGTCTGATTGGCTGCTACACTGAGTGCTGCTTACTGGCCCGTCAGAGCTAATGTGCACTAAATCTATGAGCTGAACATGCTGTTCTCTTGCCTTTATTTCTGGCCCGCTTGGTCTGTCCCCCTTTTATTTATCATGTGGACTGAATCAGCACTTGAACAGTAGCCAGCGCTCCAGTGCACCAGTCATCATTCGTGAATCACAGAGACCTGGTCTGCACGTGCTTGCTGTTTACATGGCCAATATCATTTAACACAGTTTATGAGAGCAGTGGGGAGAACGCTGCCGAAGGGTGATATGGAAGGAAAAAGTGTCATTCGTCTATCTGGTGTTAGAAAAATATTTGTATGGAAAACGTCCATGATGATCTGCACATTGCTGTGGCTATTCACTGCCTCTGAAATATTTTTCTAATGCGTTGTTTGTGTGTGTGTGTGTGTGCGTGTTATTGTGTGCGTGTGTGTGTGCGTGTGTGCGTGCGCATCAGATACCCTGGAAATAAATAATTACTCTGTGAGAGGGGTGTGGTTATTTGGCAGTGTCCCAGTCAGACTGCGATGCCTGGAAGTTCCTCATGACTGGACATCAGTTCACACTTGTGAGAAAGAGAGATATGAGAAAGGAAATTGAGAAAGACGGAGTGGGAGTAGGGGGGGTGGGGGGCACACTGTCTGTTTCCAGCCTCCATTTCTCCTCTCCGGATCCTATAGTGATCTGCCCTCCTCTGGCATGATTGTTTCCCCATTCCCACCATCCTGAAAGGGCCGATTTGATCTAATTAACATTCGACTGCCTTCTCACTCTCAAAAGGCTCATTATGCTGCCAAAGAGACAGGCTTGGCAAGGTGCCAAGAAGGGGTCAGAGAGGGAGAGGAAGAAGAAGTGTGAGGAGACAGAGAAGAAAAGAGACAAGGTAGTCAGGGTTCTTTTGTGTTTGCGTATGTGCTAGACTGCATTTGGGTGTGGGTAGAAGAGAGTGTGTATGTGGATGTACTAAACCACTCTGACCAGTGTTTATTGTCTCTCCCCCCATGGCTGTTCATGCGAGTGTTGCTGTTTATGACAACATGACTCATTCGCTGTTTTCACAAGAGCACAACTTGCAGTCAGAAATACAACAGAAGCATAAGTCATACTATTCTCTACCTGCAATATGGTGAGTTTCATTTTCCAAACCACTGAAGTTCAACCACCTGCAAACTACGCTCTGCTCTGATGACGCCATTGCATAGTGGACATTTAAAACCAATCAAGTGCATAGTCATGCTGCAGCACCACTACTCCACTTGGGGGCAGTGTAAGCCTCTTTATCTTTCCCAATAGAGGAGTCTGTGCCCTGGCTTGATTTGCTTTTACTGTTTATTGCAGCAATAATGTGACTCTTTACAACTATGTTTAATTGTCAGGGGACAAGCTGCTGTGTCACCCTCATTGATGTTATGTTAATCTTTTTTTGTCCCGTCTCTCCTCTTTGACCTCTCTGGTTAAAAAGTTAAGATCACACTGAGTGGCATCACAGGCTTTTAGAGCAATGCCAGGTAGCACAGTGAAAACACTCACAGGTATCAACATTTAAATATGGATACTGTTGCTCTGTCTCTATCTTCTCAGATTTGAGAAAAACCATGAAGCCAGAAGGTTGTAGTTCCAGCTCACAATGAGCACATGATTCACAGAAATGAAAACAAACGTGAAATACAAGGTTTCCATATGACGGTGCCACTATATGAGCACACTAAAACACAGAGAAATGCAAATATGTGCTCTACCCTCATCACAGACACTGACACGCAGATAGACGCAACATGTTACCATGCACACCCCCCTTTTCAAGTGCTTGTCCCCATCTGCCTCCGACTGGCTTGCGTGGAAACGTTGCAGGAGTAGATCAGAGCTGTCTCACAGATCAGGCGTGCGATAAACAGGCTGAATGGGGAGGCAGGGAGGACGAGCTTCAAAGACCCGCCGAATACGCCACATGCAATGTGATGCTGTTCATGGCTCTCTGGCTCTCTGTGCCTTTCCTGCTCTACAGTCGAGTGAGTTCTCAAGGAAATAAGATGCAGACTTATTTTTTTTTTTCAGGTGTTGCGTAAGTAACTGTTTTGGTTAACAAATAAACTGTAAACCTCTGCAGGCATTTTCAGCCTAAACCAGTGCAGCTTCCGGAGGCTCAGCAGCCCAGAACAAGAGTAGAATCACTGTTTTTTCTCTAGACACCTTTAATCTACCTAAACCTGACAGCTTGAGACCAAGTCCTGCTCTCTCTAAGCATTGCTCACAGTCTCTGTGTAATGTCCACCCTACCTGTCTTGGCCCCTGACAACCTCCCTTCGAGGCCCCATGGAGGCAAGAAATTAAAAAGTACTAATTAGCAAGGCGGCTGTGTTGGCAGCAGGAGACAGCCTGTTGGAACATGTGAGAAGTGCCTTCCCTTGTGGCCCCTGGCGTCCTCCAGGGGCCAGAGGAGGGGGAGGGGAGAGGAGATGGAAAACACAGGGATGAGCACAGATGCTATGTTCACCAATAACTACATGCAGAATGGCAACATGTTTACTTGACTGTGATTGGTCCATACCTGAGGAGAAAACATCGCCCATCATAGTTTCTTAGCGGGACTGTGTTGTGTTTCTTTCTCTGACTGTTTTTTACTGTTGCTGTGAGACATATTTTACTCTGAAATATCATACAATTTGAAATTTTCTCTAGACTTTAGCGTCATCTCCCACCTGCTGTTTAAAAAAACAAACAAACACTGACCTGACAGGCACTTTCTCTCAGAGATTGCTGGTCTTTTATGTGATTTCCCTCAGAACACAGCGCTGTTTGTAGAGCTGGTTTGCTCCAGGCCTTTGTTACAAGAATACACCGCCTCTGTCTCCTTTGATGTGCTAAAGAGCCTGCACCAGCTCTCTCTCTCCCTTTAGTATTAGCAAGCAATCCTTTCTGCTCTCATCACAATAATCAATAAACTGGTTAAGAGAGGAAAGGAGGAAGGGGACCTAATTGTGTTTACAGTACACTGCATTTCTGCCAGGAATATTGTCTCAAAGAATTTGATTGTGTTGCCTCGCAGTCATCATGGTAGACAAACAAGGAGCTTTTGTAATCAAATGGGTGCCCAGAGGCAATAATTAGTATTTACAGTGAGGCAATGATTGGCATTTACAGCAATGTAGAATGCATGAAAATACCAGAAATATTGCTCCATTTCTTTTGATCCCTACAGATCCGTATATTGCCCTGTTGCTGTTTAATTATTAGTTTAGAGCTGAGCAGCTGTTCTTGTTTACTACCACCCATGTGGGGTGGTTGTTGATCTGGTTTCCTCCACTGTTCTGATTAGTCTGTAGAGTGATGCTTCAAATGTATTGTAATGTGACACACTGAGTGTTTTAATTTAGTCATGTTTCCGTGCCAGTGTTTCATTACTGATGAGTGGACATACCCTGATATGAATCCACAATAATAAGGCTGCTTGTTTTTATGATTTTATTAAACACACTGAAATGTTTTGTGTTCACGTAGGAGCATGAGAGCCTGCAGGCCAACACAGACCTCAACATCCCCACACTGAAAGAAGAGCAGGAGGAGTATCTGAGGTGGAAGAAGGAGCGGGAGCAGATTGACAGGGAGAGAGTGGCACGCCATAAAAACGCAAAGGGCCAGTGGAGAAGGGCGTGGGACATGGACAAAACTGAGAACATGTAAGACTTCTTAGCACTCACTTTTCCCACGGCACTGCTTATGTCTGAGATTTCTCACAGCTGTTCCTCCGGTTGATATTTCATTGGCTCCCTCTATTTTTGTGTTGGAGAAATCTTTGTCAGTGAAATGTGAACTGAGTAGGTTCATTATTCTCCAGTATTGCTTTATCAAGGGATGCTTGGTGGTGGTTGTTAAAGGAGAGTAGAGCGTTATTTATCCAGTTAAGAATTGGAAGTGTTGACCTCCTGCTTCAGTTCACCTTCTTTAAGTATTATCTCTTTATCCCTCTATTTTTACAGTCTCTTCTAACATTTCCAATCTCCTCTAAAACACTTCATTGTGTTTCCCAGTAGTCTCACATAATGTAATTTAAAAAAAAAAAAAAAAAATTGACATGTAATACTTTTGGGGAATATATTCTGTGCTGTCTTGCCTGTCATGTTAGTGAGAAGATGGATACAAATCCCATGTCTCCATGTCAGTAGCATGTTAGCTTAGCTTAGCATAAAGACTGGAAGCAGCAGTAAACTCTAAGCCTGGCTATAGAGCTCACTTATTAATCAGTACACAAATAAAAATGTAAAAATTACGATATATGATTTTATGGGGAGTAACACGCTGGAGCTAACGTTATTTCTGGGCTAAAAATTTACGTTTTTACACTTTTTCTTTTTTTACACATTCAAATTGGATATCTAATTAGACATAATGTTAACTAGTATGGACCAATAGAAATTATGATTTTTGTTTTTTAACCCACAAAGTTAGGCAAGCTAATTTCCCCCTGCTTCCATTTGTTATGCTAAGCTAACTATCTGTAACTTCATATGTAATGGACAGACATGAGAGTGTCAATCTCCTCATCTAAGTCTTGGTGAGAGAAAGCCAAAAGGTTGAGCTCTCTCTTCAGTGCCTTTTACTTAGAAGCCATTGTAATGATAGTAAACATAGGAACTACATTTTAATGTGGTCAGCTTCATTAGCTAAACCCCTGCCTAACTAGCAGTTTATTTAATAAGTAAACTTGCCTCTCCTCTTCTTTTACTTCTGAAGTCAGTTTGTTTACTACATCTGCACCAAAATTAAACTGAGCTTTTCACTAACTAACCCTGAAGAACAGCTTGCTTCTTTCTAGTTACTTTATTCAGTGGAAGAATCTATTATTTCTGGATTACACATCATAACACATGATCACAAGACTAAATCAAGTCACAGGATGTTGCAAAAATGATTACAACACCAAATAATTACTTTTTAGGTGAATTGTATCATTGTGTGCACATTATCCAATGAAATGCTACTATAACTTATTGTCTATTGTTAGATTTTCAAGAATTCCTCTAATTTTAAAATGTGCCTATGAGCAGTATGTTGAACACATCACCATTCGTTAATGAACTCACACAATAGCACCCCAAACTGACCGGAAGAAAAAAAACGATTCATTTTAAGTGATTGTTAGATTTCAAACAAACTTAGCTGCAGTACAAAGGGTGACCAAGTTGCAGAGTAAATAAATGTGCTGTTTAAGGAAGCATCAAAATGTAAAGAGACAAAGAAAGAGCAGCTATTTTTAGCTTGGGATAAGGGATGGAATGCCTTGCCTTATTTGGCGAGGCTTAAACAAGGCCCTCGAGTAAGAATAGAAGAGGAAATGTGTTTTTGATTCAACAATTTAGATGGTTTCAGTGCTTGTCAAATGCATTGGTGTGACTCGTAGAGCAGAAAACCTCTCAGTGCTTCTGCAAGAGGGCCATAGTAAATGTACGATGATGATACTTGAATGTCAGAAGAGCCTGTTGATGGGGTGTAGATGAGCTGTTCTGTCACCTGTGCTAAAAGTGAGGAGTTATTTTGAAACATGACCATGACAGTGCTTGGATTGGTTTGTGTGTTCTGTCTAAACTGAACAATTGCTTTTAGGTTTTCAGACAAATCCCTGCCTGACAGAGACTGGGGGTCCTCTGGCAGAGGTAAGACATAGTCCAGACATGAGAATAAGACCCTTCATATCAAAGCATGATGATAAAAAGATGGGCTTCATAGTTATCTTTGTGTTTTTTTTTATATTATGTTTTTTTTTTTTTTTTTTTTTTTCAATTCTAGGTGGACGAAATGCTAGAAGAGGACAACCTAAGGCAAATGTGGACTCAAGAGGTATGCCACACTTAAGTATTGTTTATTTGTTAAGTCAGTGCCTTAAGATAATTGTATACTGTACAGAAAAGCTGAGAAAACCTTTGTGAATTTGTGTTATTCTAAGTGTCAGTAAAACGGCAATCGGAGAGATTTCCTGCTGCTATAATTTGACACTATGTTGAAACAGGATATTGTGTGGGACATTATTCAAACAATTCATTAAACAGTGTAAAGTGTTGGGATATCAGCTGGAAAAAGAAAACGGAGATAATGTTGTGGTCGACAGAGTGAATATTATAGTTTTTTGACTGAAATTGAGAGAAATTCAAGCCCACACAGTGAGGAAAGAATTAAAAATACACTGTTGTCTCTGCAGATATAGTAATGACTATTTATGAAAAATGTCAGTTAATGATGAGTTAAACTCTCTGTGTTTTCCTGTCCCAGGTCATGAGAAGAGAGGAAAAGACAAGGGGGCTAAAAATGTGCTAGTGATGAGCAGTAAAGCAAAAGGCAAAGATCGTCTGACTGGGAGGGCGAGGAGGTCAGTCACTGCTAAACATTTAGACTATACACACAACAGCCTGATGTTAAAGCTGACTCAACCACTGGGATGTCTCGCACCACAGCTTCAATCATCTGGTATTAGAACTTACTATGACTAATGAAATATGTAAAACAGTTGTGAAGGCGCATTGTTTTCCTGCAATGTGCCCTAATGTACAAATTCCCTAGGATGTCATGAGACTTGATTTAGAAGTTGTGGCAGCTGACTAAATAACCCAGAAGGCCCCATTTACTTCTCACTGCCTTCATTTTTTTCTCCTCCAGCATTTCCTCTGTTGTGAAACAAACTAGTGTGCTGGGTGATGAGGAGGCTTTCAGGGTGTGCTGTTACACAACTGTTGCTCATAATCTCAAAAAACATCGAGACCACAGACCTGGAAGAGAGGCATTATAGTCTCTCAGTGTGAAAATGTAATGTGCCAGATGATTTTCTGTCTCTGTCTCAGTGATGGTGAGCGTGAAACAGAACTCAGGTGCGTCCCGGCAAATTCTTGGTATCAGGCTGTGCTTTGGTCACAGCTGGCAATAAATCCTCGTGTAGCGAGAGGAAGCCCACAGATCACTAATACTATAACAGCTGAGATCTAAGACTCCGCTTGCTAGAGCTAAGCTACTGTACCTACAGCTTTGTCCACCTTTCTCATCCCGTACTCTTTTTTTCTTTATCTTACTTGACTAAGCAATGTAAAAGGAATAGTTTACTTTCTTGTCGAGAGTCAGATGAGTAATCTTCTGTACTGTAAATATGAAGCTATCGTCAAGAGATGTTTTTTTTGCATGAGGCTATGTGCACGACTTTTTTTGGCCAGTTGCAGTGACTTCCTCTCTTGGTTTTTGTATGGATTGAACAAACAGTCTTGTAGGCAGATTTTACCTTTGGACAGAGCCAGGTTTGCTGTTTCCCCCAATTCCCAGTCCTTTGTACTAAGCTAAGCTAACTGGCTGCTCACTGCAGTTTAACTCAGCAGAGAGTAAAAAGTTGTGTTATTCCCTTAACTTGTAGAGTTTACCATAAATTGTACATTGTAGTGGGCAAAACAACAACACCGCTATTCCCACACTGTTACTGAATTGGTTTTGATAAAATTATTTTTCAGATGGCAGGCAAATGAAGACGGAGAAAACCTACAGGTGAGAACCCTTTGTTAGTGTAAATACGAAGTGTGCATTAGTTAATTCATGTTACTGAAGAAGCAAAAACACCCGATTTGTCGCTCTAATCTAATTTCTTAGATCTCTGATACAACATTGGAGGAATTCTTGGAGGAACTTGACGCCCTCACAGATGTTGAAGTAGACGATCAGAAAGATCAGGACTCAAAAACAAAGCTTTCGCCCAGCCCAGATTCACTGAGTACATCTGAGGAAGTGAGTGAATCCACAGCTCCTGTGTCAACTACTACCTTGAGAGAGGACGCCTCCACTCATGTGCAGGCAGAGGCCTCGTCCCCTCGGAGTTCGGAGAAGAAAGTACGCTTCTCAGAGGAACTCATCCAGGGAGCTCATACTAGGCAAACCACGGGCTCTCAGGAATCGGCCAACTCAGAATCAAGAAGTCAGAGCTCCTTAAAAGCTTCCTCGCCTAAAAAGAACAACCTCGAAGTGCAAGGGCCACAGCAGCCTCTTGAAAGTGCCAAGCAGGATGATGGGAGTCCTCAGGATCAGGGAGGTGGTCCGCCTGCTCCTCCTGTTGCCCAGCAGCAGGTTTCTGAAACTGAATGTACTAAAAAAGACAGCAACCCTCCCACAGCTCCCAACTCCCCCCCTGCTGAAAAAGCCTGTGCCTCTCTACAGGAGGGCTCTGTCCAGCCTGTAGAGCTTGCCAAGTGCAACATCAGCAACACTAACACAGGTATGAAATAGCCTCAATGGCCCTGACTTTTCTGACAGTGCGTCTGGATGATATACAACTAAGCTAATGTTGGTTTTCTCACATAGAGGAGCTAATAGACTCCGGTCTGTCTGTCCTGAGCCTGGAGTCAGGAGAAACACACCCAACACACTCCACCAGCAGCGACAAGGTCAGTGTGAGAGACAGGAAGAGGGATGGGGGAATCGATAGATGTGTAAATGGACTGATGGAGGGAAGTGCAAATGGATGAGGAGTTAAATGGATGAAGGGAGAGAGAAAGAGATCAGCTGTAATATGCAATTTCGGTTTAAGTATATTCACCACCTCTGAGGCCTCTTTCGAGTGCAGGAGAAATAGTCTCAGGAGAGAGTGCCTCTTCATCTCATCCAAGATTGATTATACATGACCGCCTGCTTAAATCATTCACGTAGAAGAGAAGTGATGGGCCTGAGATAAATTGATTAACTGTGAATCATAGAAAAGAATTTACAGATATAATGAATAACTTTTGTGTATGTTTTTCTTTTTTTTTTTTTTCTTTTTTTTTTTTGCAGGCAAGAGAGCATGGAAAGATTGTTTGATTGACATTTTTGGGATGGAAATACTGAAACCAAAACACAGCGACGCAGAGCCTTGCCTCTTTGTATTTGGATGCATCATTTCGCTTCAGGTAGCTGTATTGAGATACCAAGTTTATGGCTTACACACAAAACCATGGTTTCATTTTGCTGTGGCGTGTCCTACCCATCGAAGTTTTCAAATATCTAAAATCTGACATAGGAATGGTGAACCTTTTCCCTGCTCAAATATTTTTACATCCAAGCACTTTATACGTATCAAAGTATGTGTACTGACACATTACACAGTATGTTAGTATGCTGCTTGAGTGCAATATCACTGAATGTTTACATTTGTATGAAAAATTTCAAGGTACATATCAGGAGGCTAGCTAATTGGTTTAACTTAGGTAGCCCTTGACAATAATCTTCAGCCACAGTCATATTATCTAGTGCCTGATTCTGCCTTAGAGGTATGTTCAATAATGGAATAAGTCTGTATTATATGATGATACAGTAGTGACACACCTGCAATGGAGGGGAGTCTGTATTTCTACTCTTAAATCTGTGGGAGTAGATATTATTTGTTAACTGCTTCCAGCATCAATGGCCTTCTGTGAATTAGAAATCAATACATTATTAAAGGGCACATTTGAGACACACTGTTAAGTTTCCAAAATGATACCACTGACATAAATGTTATTAAAAAGAATTTAAAGGGGAACTCCACTGATTTCACTTGTCAAGCTCAGTGTCCTCACCATGGTTGGTATGACACAGCCTGTGAAAAAAGTTGTGTAATGTCTCGGAGGAGCGTCTTGGAGTCTGAGAAAATAACCCTGGTGACGTCATAGTGATGTCACCAAGATTATCTTTGTCTTGAAAATCACAAATTTACACAGAAAAACTGTCTTACAAACTGATGTAGGATGTGTGATGTTTAGCAGGCAGAGATAATCTAACAAAGAAATGCTATCAGGTTGCATTATGGGAACTGTCATATCTGGTGTTTCTGGAGCTTGACTCATACTAGGGACTTAAAGTCAGGATGTCTCAGCCTCTGCAGCACTGATTTAGACTATTCAGTCTCTCCAAGGTCCCCAACTTTATGGAAGTGCAGATCTAAATCACTGGAATATTCTTTTAATGTCAAGCTAATGGAGAGCTAATAGAAAAATCCATACTACTAGTCTAAAAATGTTTGGCTGCTTTAAAATCCAGCTTTTAAAGTGATCAGAACACTGTAGAAATAAAATCTCAAACTTGCCCTTTAACACATTGCTATTGTGTTTCCTGAAGTCGGCACAGTTTTACAGCTGAATCCTAACTGTCTGGTCTTCCTCGGACTCTTATATATATATATATTATATTTTTAGACACTTAATATGGAAGTCTAATGTATGTCTAATTTTACAAATGTCAACAATGGTGAGCAATGACATGAAAGTCAAGGTTGTGAATCAACAACTAATTTGGGACCTAAAATATATTTTTTAATAGTTTTCTCATGTTGTTTTTGAACAACCATTGTCAAGAGTCTCAATTCAGAAGGGTGGAACGGTCTCCAACCTTTTTCTCTGTTGAGGCTTTATTTACCCAGAGGGACGGACAGACTTGAGCTGCTGAACATACATCATCCAGGTCCATGAGGATTCAGCCTTTAGCTCATAGTCAAAACACTGGGATTCAGCTGTAACCACTTTTTGGCATTGTTTTGTCATTTCTCTTTTATAGTCATGAAAGACAACTAATATTTTTAAAAAGCTTCCTCACTAAGAATTTAGTCTGTTGTTGTGCCTTGCATATTGGCTTCTTCAAATACCGAAGGTGTACCTTTTTATTTCATGGTTTGTATCATAACATACTGTAGTGTTCATGTACTGTACTAACAGTGCAGCATCAGTATTGATTTTATTTATTGGCCTGGCCATTGGACAACAGAATGTTACCTAGAAGGATTTTGCAAATCTAAAACTGTTTTAAAACAATGTGTATGTGCATTATATTAGCTGTTTATTTTCTCTGTGACATGTATGGATTTGTTTTTATTTATTGCCAGTTCATTGTTGTATTTTTGGTATCAGTGACAACTATAATAAGAAGCCTTACAAGAACTCTGTCCTCAAAGAAGTTTTTGGTTTTCATCAATGCTACAGTGTAGTAAACAGTTATGTAACCTCAAGCAGAGATAATAGTGGACGTGCTCTGAGCTGCAGGGCCCTGTCAGCCTAAGCTGTGGTTACATAAAACACAAATAATCAGGAATCTAGTAGAAGCACACTGGGAAAACCAAGAAACTAGTTGCAACGATTATGGCCAGTCCAGCCATGTAGAAAAATGGGCTGTTTTTGAGTAGGGGCCTTATTCTGTATTATATATGGAATTTGAATGAGTGGTAAAAGAAACATCTGTTAAAAAGTAGCTCATACAGATTACCTCTGAAATAATAAAAATTCCCTGTGGGATTCAATTTAGTGAAATGAAATTTAGGACCTACAACCATAGAGCAGTTTGTCCATGTTTAGCACTTGTTCATTTAGTTTTCAGACATTCTGCATTGTCGCCTCACTGAAGTGACAAATGTAAGAGGTGGTTGTGATTGTCTTGCTCCACCCGGGTGTCCACTGCTGTCGTCCGTGTTTTCACATACACTCGTAAGGAAGAGAGAAAATGTACGTGTGCGCCTGCGTATGAATGTGTGTGTGTGTGTGATCCCAGCTCTTTACTGTTCAGAGTGGCTCATGCTAACTTAAATCTGTGTGCGACATAGCTTCTTTTACTGTAGAACAATTCGGAAGGAAGGAGGCATACAGAACATCAATAAAGTTTTTCTGTATTTCAGATTCTCTAATCATGACTCATCATTTTCTTGCACTGTCACCCTCTCAGACTCTCTCCCTCCTCCACCTTCCCACCTGTGTTAACACCATGCATGTGGATGAATGAATTCTCTGAAGAGTTGTTAAGTCTTAAGACAAAACAACAAGGCCACTGTAGTGAGTCTTGGAGAGAAAAAAGGGCAGAAATGTGGATCAGTCTATAAAGTTTGACCTTGGTCCACAGAGTCTGCCTTCATTTTGGATTTGATTAATTTCAGATGAGCTCTCTGCAGGGCAGTTCAATTGGAAACGGCTCCCTCTCAGCCCTACAGGTGGGACCTCCCATAGGTGCTACTGTTTTAATTATCTCCTCCCAGGGCTGTCTCCAAAGCAGCCTTCTGCCACTGACACATTAAGGCTTGTAACCTGCTGTACAGTGTGTACAGCAGCCTCTCTCCTTGAAAACATACTGAAAGGTTTTTCCTACTTTAGCTGTTTTTTTTTTTTTTAACACAAGCCAAAAGGTTCTTCGATCCCTGCAAATGAGATTATAAAACACACCGTTTCTGCCCATAACACTGCTGGTTTGCTTTGGTGCTAAGCTGGCTAATAGTTTTTGAAGTGTCTGACGCAATGGTTCACCACAGTGGGTGTGTTGGTATTATGGAAATAAGTCCTGTAGGCTGTTAGAGGATTGAAGTGCAGTGTAGGATCATATCAAGCTGCACTGTGCAGTAAATAGCAGCATCAGAAGCTGCCCTTCCTGAGCAAAAATCAAGAAGAGCTCAACTTTTGGTAAAGGCAGTTTTTAAGCAAGGTGGTTCAGAGGGTTGCTTTTGTGTGCATCAATAGGCTTTCTGTTTTGGTGCCGGTGCTTGAAATTTGTGGCTTGGGGAGAAGTTTTCTTTGACAGTGGTTTAATGTGCTCCGTGCTTTGGGCTGGAGACCAAAGGAGCACTTTAGATCTTACCTTTTAAAGCAAAAGTTTGACAGTTTTTTTTTTTTTTTGCTGTCTTGCTGTGAATTAGATGAGAGGATCGATACCGCTTTCATATCTCTCCAGTAATTGTAAGGCTTCAGCCAGCAGCCTGTTAGCTCAGCATAAAGACAGGGAGAGATATCAGCCAGTGACTTCAGTAATCTTGTGGTATAGCTCTCTGCAAGGAAGCAAAAAAAGTGCATTTCCCAAAATGTGGAGCTCTAGCTTTAAGCTAAAATTTGCATTGCTAAGATGATGTTCTCCCTGCTGGTTTGTGATGCTTTCCAATAGCCCTGCGTCTTTAAACAGGGCGATGTAACCGTCGAAGGCTCTTGAGATGTTTCATTACTGTTGATGGATGTACATTAAGTGGAAGCGAGGTCTGGTCCAGCCTTGTGACCCTGACTGAACCTCCCACAAACCCCCACTAGCTCTGTAATGGTTCAGCATGTAACAACCACGCCTCAGCAGCTGCCATGATTAAGGAGTGTGAACCCCCCACCCACCCTTGCTCCTTCCCTCTCAACCAGGAGACAGGAGGCTGACAAGATGTCCATGTGCTTTGTCTGTCATATTTTTTTTTTTAGCATCATGAAATAAGTCTAGTCAAAGGCTTTTATGGAAAAACATGATTCAGCGTTCAGTCGACACGAGCAATCTTGTATCTCGTTAGGATGTTTTAGTTCGTGTCGGATCATTTTGAAATTTGAAATTATATGACAGTGTTGCAACTTCAGTTTAAAAAAAAAAAAAAAAAAGATCATGTTTAATTTAGTCTTTACTTCTGCAGCTTCAAAATGACTAATATTATTACCCTGACAATTTGTTAACAATTGCTAATTACCCGATTTTACCCCATAAAACTTCTAAATGGGTCAGAAATAATGCCTTGCCTCTCAGATACACAGTATAGCTTTAAAAAACGTGTATCCTAGTATAAGCCCATTTCTTGACCTTTTGACCTTGACAGATAGAACATTTCATTTGCATCCTATAAAATAATACAACACATTTCTTAGTTTGTTGACATGTTCCTATGATTATATATATATATAATATATATATATATATATATATATATATATATACATAGATCATCTGCACCATAGAAACATAGTTATTGGTTTGTCAACCTGCCACTTGAACCTCTGTGAGTGTTTTTCGGTTCTCCAAACCAGCAATGATTGGAAAATAAGTGACATGCATTTTTCAAAAGGTCTTTAGACAACAGTGAGATTAAACTCCCTGAAAGCTGACAACACAGTACATTTATGCACACAGCTTCCCTTTTGTTTTATAACACATAACTCCCCACGTTTGCCCTTTTATTGATTGGAAAAGTTATTGTTCACTGCCTTCACATTGTCCCCCTGTACTGCAAGACAACATGTTAATATTTCATAACTTTTGTGATGGTGCCTTGTTCAGACAATGCTATATTGGAAGGCCTTTAATCCCTCCATCTTTGTTGGAAAGGTCTCTGTTGTAGTGTGTCATCCCCAAACATGTCAAACATAATGGGAGGAAAATAGTTTCTAGAAAGCAAAACTTCTACTTTTTATCCACCAATCAAAAATCTGTTTTGCTTATTGTTCGTTTTGTTGAATGTTCTAGCGTCACTGTGCAGAATGTTGTACAGAGTTTGATACTAGAAGACTGTGTTTGTTCACTTTCACACTGAAGGTGAACTGTTTACTTGTGTTCAATATAATAAATCAGAGTTTACGACGTGCATGCATAGCTGGATTTTGTGACATATAGTTTGGAGGCCGAGATGCAACTTGCACACATATGATGTGGAAACTAGAAGCCTGCAGTTCACATAAACTTGTGTCTTGAGCCCTGTAAATAAAGTTTTAAAACAACAAATATTTGCATATTCATAGATTCTTGATTTTTCAATGACAGATAAGGTAGACGGAGTTTTTTAGCATATTAATTTAACTTTTTGGGCAGAAAGACATCAGATTATTCCAGAATAAATCCTGGCGAATCTTCCGTTATCGAGAGTTTAACAATTGTTTATCTTATTCTTGATGAATATAGCATTAAAGTGACCAGTGCAGCTGCGACTGCCACCATATAAAGATAACTGTAGTATGAAAAGGCCAGCAGCAATGACAACTAGCTTTTCTATATATTATTTTTTCAACGATTTGATGAACGTCATGTATTTTATAGTCTGTCCTGTTTATAGATAGCACGTGATCTATTGCCTGGCTGAGGCTACACAGCAAATGAATCTCGTATTGAACTTTTGTGTAATATATGAGTGATTTCAGCTCAGATAATGTAATCATCCACCTGGGTGACTGAGTTCAGCGGTCCAAAGGTCAGATGCTGTGTCCTGACTCCGACGCAGCTTCCAGCAATAACTGTCAGTACTGATGAACTCCTTCATCAATAGGTCGGTCATTACTCCTGCCATATATCACCAGAAGCCATAAGAGGCACTGGGAACACATCTGTCAAGGCTATACACAGAGGCCACTGCAGCATCGACAGGCCTGTCTCTGCGTTGTGTACACTCTGTGTTACAGTTCTCCGGTACACATGGTTTGTGTTGTTATAATGGGAAACGCTTGTCTTCCCTGATGAATGGACTTCCTGTTTAGCTCACCAGAAGCATACCTTGGCTTTGGTTCTGAAAATCTGTCACATTAACACAAGAGTGCATGTCATCACCGTTTTAAATCACAGTGCAACGTCACTTAAGCCACTGGAAGCTCAGCAGAAATCAAGTGGTTCCTTTCTTTTCAATGTGATAGTGAATGATGCTTGTCACTGCCAGCACGGAAACCAAACCTTTGAGCAAAGCAGTTCCTTTTCAGAACGAGCACTGGATCAAAAATAGCACCAAGCCGCATTGTGTAATGTGTTCCTCTCTGTTTTGTACAGCGCAACAACACAGCTCTCAAATCGATACACCTCCCTCACATGCTGCTGAGAGAGCGCATGGGGTGGTTGGTCTTATTTCCACTTCATAGTTCACCACATGTGACTGTGTGAAGTGGTTTTCAGTGAGAGCTGCAGCGAGTGAGCTGTGGCAGACTCGGAGATGAATGCTTCTCTTTCTATGAGGAGCAGCAGACAGTCCCTCTGATCACACACTGCACAGTTCACTCAGGTAATTAAAGGGCCCCCCTCCCTAACAAAATTTGATTAAATGTTGACATCACAAGACTGCTCTTTGTACTTGCACTGTCATTATAATTTCAGTTGAACCTACTTCCTCATATCAGCTAATAAAAGTAGGATTTGCATGTTGCACTGCTACACCCTGAAGACAGCCACTGTTCATTTAAATCCATCTTCTCATTTTTGAAACAAAATGTTAGCTGTTAGGGAAAACCTAACATTTATTTGAATATGTATTTTCCATTCTGGCTCTGAGTAAATAAAATATCATTAACATACAGGGTAATTCGTGATTTACATAGATCTGTTATATGGATGTATAAAACCATAGAAATGAATCATTTTCTAAGGATGTTTATTTGTACCTTGTGATATAGTTATACCTATTATACATACTGTACCTTTAATAAAAATCATCTAATTACACTAAAAGTTCATCGAGGCCAAAAAGATGTATGCCTGCCCTATATGTACATAACCAAATACACAATACATTTACATGGTTATATGCACATACCTGAGCATAACTCAATAATGCGGGTTCTTCTACTCGGAATCCAGGTTTGATCCATGAAAAGAAAAGTACAGCCTATGTTAAAATGCAATAATGCAGTATTGATTTAGACCAGCTGATGAATGGCAGTGATGTTAAGCGCTGTATGCCCGTGAGACATATTCATGTCCTACAAAACCAAAAGCATCTCTGGAGCCTTTGTCCTATTAATTTAACAAAAATATCTATACCAGTCTTGTACACACGTACAGGCAGGTTAGTGGCCACGGAAGCTGTCCGAGGTAAAGTAGACACACACTGATTTTAAGGCATACAGATGGCCTAAGACGGAAAAAAAACGCATAGTTAGTGTTGAGGGGGGAAACAGTGTTCACAGAAGAAGCGGGGTCTCCTCTTTATTCAGCCATAAGAGCCAGGTATCAGGTAACATGTGCAGTTCAGCATCCACATTGGGGATCTGCAGAATGAGTTTAAAGAAGAAGACCCGTGTGTTATCCGACCTGCGGCACTGAGTCTGCAAAACACTCCTTGTTGGGTCAGTTTGTGTGTGTGTGTGTGTGTGTGTGTGTGTGTGTGTGTGTGTGTGTGTGTGTGTGTGTGTGTGTGTGTGTGTGTGTGTGTGTGTGTGTGTGTGTGTGTGTGTGTGTGTGTGTGTGTGTGTGTGTGTGTGTGTGTGTGTGAGAGAGAGTGTGAGGGGCCAGGGGGTGTGTGGTGGTGGTGGTAGAGGGAGTCAGGCCCGATCAGTCTCCTCTCGTCGGAGGGACAGTTGGAGAATCTGCAGCAGGCGCCTGCTCGGGGTCGCGTTGGTCGGTCGCCCTTACGCCCCGACCGCGCGTCTCCCTCTCCTCCTCGTCCTCGTTGAAAGCAGCGCCAGACTCCCTGGTGCTGGACTGGGTGTAATGGCTTTGAGACGCACGCGTCTCTCTGCCCAAAGTGCCCGATCTCTCCGCGCCTGTGTGACCGTGGGATGATGCGTAGAGTCCTTCCTCCTGCTGCGAGTGCGCAACGTCTGCTCCGGCACCGCGCGGGGAAACAGCCACACTCTCGGCTATGCCATCCCACTGAAACGCCTGACTGTGCGGGGTTGTGCCCTGCGTGCTGTGGTTGAGAGATAGCTGCCCTGTCTGTGTAGAGTTCCACTCTGAGACATTGTTGCTTGTGGTAATATCAGTTGAGATGTTTGCGGTGGGGGTGACCTCTTCAGGCACCCCCGGCTTCCCCGCAGAAGAGGATGCACTAGTTGGTTTCCAGATCAGGCTGTAGTAAATTGCCAGGATAATGGCTGCTAAGGACACGGACAATACATATGCAAAAACAGTGGCTAGTCTCACCCACTTCTTGTTAGTCTTAGCAGCCATCTTTGCCTTTTTGTCCCCCGTGTAAGTGGCAGGTTTGCCCCTCTCCATATTGGGCATGAAGTCCCGCTCTCTCATATTGCCCCTATTTTTTCCTCGATGCTCCACCACCCCCTCCGTCTTGAAGGCTTCTTGTTATCCACAGTCCAAGAGAAGACAGGAAGCTGAGGGCTGAGCAGAAGGATGCTGGGCCACCTTGAACCGTCCGCGCCGCAGGAGTCTTTTGCAGCTAAATTGGTTCCTTGTGATTCATTTGATATCAAAAGCGCTGCGCCTAACATTCGGCACCCAGTGCAGCATTGCGTTTCATAACGGACATCAAGCATCCACAGGCTGATTGAGCGTTTCACCATCCGTCAGCGGCGGGACAAACGTCTACCTTATACGACATCTCCGTAGAAACGGCTTGGCTGTAACGGGCCTCACGGCGAATCCGCAGTATGCGATTTGATGTCATTTATTAAAACGATTAAGTGAGATCATACGGTACACAGCTGTCTGTCTTATCCAGCGAATGAAGTGGCTGGCTCAGCTAAAAATACAGAGGGGGCGGGCGGTGGCTCTTAAAGAAGCAGCAGCTGTGTATGAGCCCTAGAAGAACCCCCCCCCCCCCTTACACACACACACACACACACACACACACACACACACACACACACACACACACACACACACACACACAAGCACACACATCGCCTTCACATCAGGACTCCTGTGCGCCGCACATGGAGAATGAACACTTGCCCAAGTGACGCGGGAAAGTGTTTACCATTACAGTCTGCGCACCCAAGTGTGAAGCGTGTGTGTTGGATACGTGCAATGAGCCAATAAAGCGGCAATTCATGGGTTTTCTCGGGTGTTATGAATTATGCTAATGCTTATCCAGACTAATTTACCCCAGCCGACAGCATACACCCCACGTATTTGTTTCGTTTTCTGTTTTTGGTCTCATCCTACCTGTTGGCTGGTCCACTTTACAGCGCTGTCATTTCAGCACAATGGACAGCGCCCGGGATTTCTCATTGCGCATGTCCTTTGGGAGGCTGCAGAGGTGAAGCAGGTGGAGGAGGAGAGCAGCAACATTTGATTAGTGATGAGTCAAATTTAAAAGTGGTTAAACCATGACCTCCTGTTAACGATAAACATAACTCACACAGCTACAGCGGCAAGAAAACTTATGTGAGCCCTGCATTGATCTGGTCATCAAATGTGACCTGATCTTCACCTCAGTCACAAGTGTAGACAAACGCAGTGTCCCTGAGCTGACATCACCTGAACGATTATAATCTTTTGTATCTTGATTGAACACATCCATTAAACATTCACAGAGCACGTGGAAAAAGTAAGGGAACCCATGGATTTAATAACTGGTCAAACCTCCTTTGGCAGCAATAACCTCCAACAAGCTCCTCCGGTTGCTGCTGATCAGACCTGCTCAATGTTCAGGAGGAATTCTGAACAGGGCTTTTCTTCTTTATAGAGCTGCTTCGGCTCCGACATTATTCTCAGGATGTCTGGTGTGAGCAGCTCTCTTCAGGTCATTCACCGCATCTCTATTGGATTAAGGTCTGGGTCTCTCTGACAGGTGGATTGTCTTTGTTTGAAGTAGCTTTACTTTGATGTCTAATGTCATTGTCCTGCTGCATCACTCAACTTTTCCTGACCTTGATCAAGATACCTTGATAAACTTGTGAATTTATTTTCCCCTTGATGATGTCGAGCTGTCCGGGCCCAGAGGCAGCAAAGCCCCAGATCACCGTGTTCCCTCCCTCCACCCTGCTTCGACCTTTGGGATGATGTTTTCATGGTGGTATCCAGTGGCCTTTTTTTCACCATACTATGCGCCATGAATTGTGTGTGGCCCAGTCATGAACAGAGATGTTAACCAGCTCCAGTGATTCCTTTAGGCTGGTTCATTTATATCCCACTGAACATTCTGTGTTGTGCTTTCGGAGTCATCTTAGCTGTGCAACCACTTCTAGGGAGAGAAGTCACAGAACTAAATTGTCTCCATTTATAGACAGATGGTCTGACTGTGGACTGATGAATATCTCAACTCTCTGAAGTGGCTTTGTAACTCTTTCAACTTTATGCAAAACAACATTTCTTGATCGTGATTCTTCTTGTGAGGTGTGGTTCACATCAGCAGATGCTTGAATTGTAAACTCAAAATGTTTAAGTGTCTTTTATAAGTCAAAGTAGCTCCAACTCCACTTCGTTTCATTGATTGAACTCCAGGTTTGACAACTCCTGACTCCAGTTAGCTTCAGTTCGTGTCATTAGCAAAGGGTTGGCATACTTTTTCTAACCAACACTGTGAATATTTGAGTGTTTTCAATTTGGACAAGAACAATACAATGATTTGTGCCTCATCAGTTAAAAAAGATTGTGATTGTTCATAATAGTAACTTGGACGAAGGTCCGACCAGATAATTAGGGTTGTAATAGGGGTTTGCTTACTTTTTCTTGCCACTGTATTAATTAACACAAAACGAACAAAAATAATACAATTACTCAAAAGCACAAATGTAGATTTCTCCTTCATACATTTACCTAAAGAATATTGGCTCACATCAGCTTGACTCTAATCAGTATACATTATATGTAGATGTTAAATATTCATGGAATATACACTGGATCATGTTTCCAGCATCCAAAGTCCTAAAATAAGTAAAATAATATTACACAGGACTGTGAAGGAACATCCCTACAAAGCGGATCGTTGTACCTGGTTGTCGCACAACAAATCCTTTCAACACTGCAGCCAATCCTGCTGCCGCAAATATGACTCTTATCTAACTGTAAATGATGTCTACATGTGTAGAGCAGACAAACATATACCTATATGGTGGTGATATATGTTTTAGACCTTTTTAATAAAAAAAAAAAAGTTATGATAAAAATCACCAGCATCTTAACTAAACAGAGCTTGTGGTGGTTCACCAGATGTCACTCCTGTGGTTCCTGGCTGGCTGAGCATTTGCATTAGATATTGCATGCTCTGAAGATTTATTTGAATGATATACAAATGACAGAGAGTCTTTTGTTGAAAGAGCAGTCGGTGTAAATAAAGGACTCTTCATTATGACCACGGGCAGATGTCTGTGCCAGCATTTGATAAAATAATAAGTTGATAACTAAATAAATTCCAGGTGATTTGCTGTTCATAAACAACAGTACTGTCCGTGGAGCGGAGCTGTTTATTTACACTGAACAAGGAAACGATCAAATAGAGTAAATACACCCTCACAATGACAATTAATGAGAAAAGTCACCTGTTAAAGGGCCAGTTCACCCGAACTACAAATAAAACATCTTCTCAGCTACATCTATCAGCGTCTTGTTGAGTTGATGGGAATTTTGTTTCAGTTCAGAACTGAAAAACCACATGAAAAAAATTAAACAGTAACACGTCTATCTAGAAACAGTCTCTCTATAACTCTGCACAGTGTCAACACTTTTTATGTGGACTACAAAGGGCTGCCACTAGGAAGCAGTTCAGATGTAAAACCTGTTTGTAGTGATGTCTGTGGACTGATAAAGATGCTGTTTTTGGAAACAGATTTAAATGTTTTCTTTAAGCACCATAAACAGACAATATTTCACCTCCATTTAGAATTAAAGCTGTTACCCGTCTGGATATGAGGTGAGTATGTTTTCTTTTTGTAATCTGTATGAACTAACCCTTTGATATCAATCTTTTCTCTTACACTGGCTCCGGCTCTACAGGCAGTTTGACAGCAGCACATCCACCTTTAGTCATGTTACATGTTTGTTTTTTTTTTTCATCTTAATTTGCAATGCATATTTCTCGTGGTGCATCCTGTGTACAGTCAGAGTCTACTCAAGAGATAGTAGGCGGTTATGACCATGGTGGAAGTCCACACAGTGGATATATTTCAGCCGTATCTTTAAACTGCAACAAAGGCCAGAGGGTTAGAAGGACAAGATGAATAAGAAAAGATACTTTCTGGAACCTCCAGAGGTCAAAGACTACCTGGTCAAAGGCGACAGATTTACCAAGTGGTCAGAGGTGAGTGGATATTTCAAGTAAATCAGAGCTGGTGAGTATCAACAGTCATGTCATGTTATTTTCATTTCAACAGAATTGTCATTGCCTGATGAGCAATAGGAAGTTTTGTTTAATTCTAACTGTTCAACTTTAATCTTGTTTCTTGGAAAATCAATGTAGTCCTCCAGTTTAAATGACATCATCTAACATCAGCACATCAGCGTCAAGCAGTTCTTTTCCAGAGGTTTAAACTCAGTAAATGCCCAAAATGTATGGACACCAATTCCCTTGTCTCCATCAAGGACTCCACAAAGACCGTTCCTGTCACCATGAAGATGGATCCGAAAGGTTTTTATGTCTACTGGATCAACCAAAGCAAGGTAATCAATATTAAAAGTCTGTAGAAGAAAAATGTCAGGCAGTGTGGACTCACATTCAGCGGGTGATAGAGATGAAATGGCTTTTCATGCATCAGACAAACAACAATCTGACCGATTAAAACATACACCAGTGAGGAGTGGTCATGTTTCAATGATTAGCAACCACAGTGTGTGTAATGTGCTGTGATTAGGATCTGTTAAAAGCTGTGGGATAGCTCAGAGCTGCATTGCACCTTCCGATCCCATCAGCTTGTGGAGATTATTGATTGGTGCTGATGTGGGCTCACCATCCTGCTGCAGCTGAACTGTGATGCACTCGATGGAGAAAGAGCTATTTCTCTTTGTTGCTCCATTTCTCTTTCTCTTTCTCTCTGTCACTGAGGCCCCCTCTGGTTCTCACATCACAAAACCAGTGAAGCCAACATTAAATGTCAGCCGCTACTGCCACGCTGTCGTTGATTATTAAGTGTTCGTGTGCATTTTAAATGGAAAAGCATCACCACACTTTCCTGCATGATGGGTCAGTCTTAACACAAACAAAGTAAATCCCATAGTTTTTGCACTTTGCCAAACGATGACTTGTATCTCAATCCATATTTGGACAGGTGCCTGCATGTTGAAATGATTCTCTGCTTCTTGTTTCTAGGAAACAACGTTCCTGGATGTTGCCACCATCAGAGATACCCGAATAGGAAAACATGCAAAACTTCCCAAAGTGAGTACAGCATTGGTATTTATTGTAATAACATGTAATCTGATTTAATAATCAAGTCAAGCTGGTGTGTTCGTTGTGTAAGAATCTCTGCAGGCATGCAAATACAGTGTCAAGCCTTTAGTTTGCCCATTAGTATGAGAGGCATGTTTGCATTGCAAAAAAATGGCAATGGACACAAGCACTCAGGCTGCCTTACCTACCCCTGCTGCAGAAACAAACAGATGCTCACATAGACAAACATAAACACACACTGAGTCATGATCTGAGATTTCTGTGAGCGAGCTTGTGTGTGTGTTTTGATTCTTTTAGTCAATAGCTGAAAGCCCTCGCTGGCCTCCACAGAGAGTTGGAGTATGTAACCATCGTCATCCCTCACTGAGAGGAAATCTGAAATCTGCTTCCCTTAGGGAGAGCCCAGAGCAGTGCGTCGTCCCAGTTAGGGTGCTGTTGGAGGCACATCCTCCTCTCGGGCCCCTGAGGAGTTTTGGGAAAGTGGTTCCAGTGCTGACGTCAGGTCTGCACTTCTGGAAGTAGCAGATAGAGGGGATTGATTGTAGAATATCATATATAGGAGAGCGGTGCCTAAAATGCTGGTCTTACTTCTGTGTGTGTGTTTGTGTGTGCACACAAGTCTGTGTGGATATGCATATGTTTGCATGTCCTGGTCAGCATATTTGCCTGTGTTGAACAAGCTCCCAGGTGTCCAATCAGTGTAGAGAACAAGTGTTTCAGATGTGATTTTTAAGTATACCAAGGATGAAAATTATATATAAATATATATATACATTTAATAGCTAATTGACAGAGAAACACTGATATCTAATTTGTTATGAAACACATTGCGGGGATATTTTTGCATAATTTCATTCTCTTTATTTCTTTGCTCTGAACAGCACCCCAAAGTTCGCAACGTGTTCAACCTGGACTTTCCAGACAGCAACCATCTCTCCAAAACCCTGACCATAGTCTCAGGCATGGACACAGTGAATCTGACTTACTACAACTTCTTTGCCTCAAAGGAGAAAGTGACACAGGTAATAAACCACTGTATACACTGAGTCTGTGTGTTACTGGCTCTCTGCCCTTCCTCTAGCTGTTTACAATCCTTCCCTTCTGTCACTGATCCCCTCTGATTGTTCTCACACAGCCACCGGTCATTAGCCAGTATACAATGAGGCTTTGATTCCCCCTCCATTACAGCGCCCCCTCTCTCCCTTTTAGTCTTTATTAGACTTTATGACTCCAATACCCGGATTTAATCAACTGTAATGAAACCACAATCGTGTTTTGTTCAAACGCAACATGCACCACTCTCATTTCCTGAGGTGCTATTATGTTAATGCCCTCTAGTGGTAAGTTTGTGTCAATTTAAAAGCCTTTATAATCCTTTCAGAGCTAATGACAGATCAAGCACAATTCATGTTGACACTGAGTGTAACATTGCTTATTGTTTTTGTCTTGAAATGCACATCAGAACTGGGCAAATGACATTCTTGCAATTGCCTACAACGCTGCAAGAAACAATGCATGCAGACAAGTCTTCCTGGATAAAATGTAAGTGAACATCACATCAGTCGGTCACTTGAGCTTGTAGATGCTGAGTGAACACCACATACCACTTCACTTCATCATGTGTAACTCTGCAAATCTTAGGTACGTCCGCATCTCTCTTCACACCAACAAGGACGGCAAGATCCCGGTGAAAAAGTAGGTCAGAGTGCAGCCTTCTGAAGGTGTAGGATGACGAGCAGTGGTTAGTTTGTATGGATTTCCATATTTCCCACTCAATGTTTCACTGTGTCTTCTCTCAGTATTTACAAGATGTTCCCTGCGGATAAGAAGAGGGTGGAAAGTGCCTTAGCATCAGCGCACCTCCCTAAAGGAAAGGTTAGAAACTACACCTTTGTCCACAGGAAATGCACTTCCTGTCACCTCTTCCTTTAATGTGCTGGTGTTTGCTGTGACTCCAGACTTCCCATAGAAATATCTTACAATAATGTAACAGTCCAATTGCCTGATTATTGCGAAATAAGACCACATTATTGAGATAATAAATAATTTTTGATAATCTTTGGAAGAATCATCTGATGTGGATATCACGTGTTCACATTTCAGCATGACACCATGAAGCCTGATGTGTTCACTGAGGCTGCCTTCAAGGCCTTTCTGACGCATCTCTGCCCACGGCCAGAGATCTACGAGATCTTCACTTCTTAGTGAGTCGACCTCTTTTACTTCACTGATTATCATCTGATACGACTGGATAATCCTCAGTTTATCATTTTATATCCTTTATTGTATATCATGTTATTAATTCAGATACACACCTATAGTTTGGCTATTTTACATATAGTTTATTCTTATAATTATTTTCTATCTTGCATTTAGCTTTTTGAGACCTTTTCTACCCCCCCCCCAAAAAAACAAAACAAAATATATATATTTTTTATGACTATTTTCTATCATCATTATGTAGCTCTAAACTTACTCATCTGGCATTCAAATATTCAAATATTCAAAAATTCTTAATACGTATTCTAATTTGGTAGCACAAAGCCACAGGCACCCGATGTAAATTTCATTATACAGGCCTTATGCTTGGCCAGTTCGAGCCTCCAACTCATGCATTAGCTACCTGGCACAGGCTCAGGTGGGAGGCAGCGGTGTGTGATGGGCATGAGAAACGCCATGTGCAAGCTCTGATGTAACTGTCACGTCTTACTGCGTTCTCCAGCTCCACAAAACCCACCATGACAAAGGAGAATTTCACCAAGTTTCTCAACGAGAAACAGAGGGACTCCCGGCTCAACGAGGAGCTTTTTCCACGTCTGCGGCAGGACCAGATCAAGGCTCTGATCGACAAATATGAACCCTGTTCTAACAATACCAACAGAGGTTAGAATCATCGATGACAAGTTTGTTATATGGAGGACCGGCAATTCCCACAGCTTCATAATTATATTTTTGGTTTAAATGCTTCTTGTTCATCTTCAGGCCTGATCTCTCCAGAAGGTCTTCTGTTCTACCTGATGGGGTCGGAGACATCGGTTGTGGTGCAGGACAGGCTGGCTAAGTGTCAGGAAATGACCCAACCCATACCCCACTACTTCATCAAGTCCTCCCACAACACATACCTGACAGGTCACATGCACCAGTTCGATTATAGCCCATAAATCCATGTACCTTATTCCTAAGAGATACTGCACAGTCTATTCGTACGTTGACATGCAACTGTAAGGATCGTTTTTGGGGCATGTTGGGAGATTTTTCTGAGACTTCCTGTCTGTCGCCCTGCAGCTGGTCAGTTCTCCGGTGTGTCCTCTCCGGAGATGTACCGTCAGTGTCTGCTGTCCGGCTGCCGGTGTCTGGAGCTGGACTGCTGGAAGGGCAAACCTCCAGATGAAGAGCCCATCATTACCCACGGCTTCACCATGACAACGGAGATCCTCTTCAAGGTGTTTAGTTTGCATCACTTTCATACATTACCTAATGATTTCTGAACCCCTCCTGATGTTGCACACTGTAAACAAATACAAATACATTGTTCAGACATGAACAGACAATGCAGTCTGAGCACACACAAACAACATGATACTGGAATAGAACTTTTGCTGAAATACTGTTTCAGTAATATTTGTGTTATTTCATTTCATGATCAAACCTGGGACCATGCTCAGCTTGGCAGTAGACAAATTGAAGTTAGGGACTGTCTGAAAAGTGCATACCAAAAGGCCAAGTTCTTTTCAGATTTTTGATAATAACTCTCTCAATTTTTTCACTTGAAACTAACTTTATTTTCACCTCCTCTCATTGCAATTGTCAAAAACTCTAAGTCTAACCCTTAACCTGTTGTATTTCCACTCTTTATTTCCTATCTGGAAGATACAACACAAGTTACCATTTATAATCAATTTCTACTGAAGATTAGCTACACGTGAAATATACAATAACATTTATAAAATATTATTTTAACTGTGAAATGAATATTCTGAAAAGAAATTACTAGTGTTCTGTTTTACAATTAATTTCCCATCTGTTCCATTAACAGTGGTCAAACTTATTCTTTTATGTTTTAGTGCAGAGGCTTGATTACACTTTAATATCTGATTGATTTTGGTACATGTTAAAATTATGTGCTATGATTGTTATTACATATTTCTGGGACAGCTTAACTTAAATATATACTTATGAGGAGTATAAATAGCAGTAGAACAACTCAACCCAGAAAATTAAGCTGATTCATAACAATTCCCGGTTGAAGTTCTTCCCACTTCCACAGAATACGTGCGTGCTCTTGATTATCACATGTCTTGGGCCATTTTCTGTGAGCGCAGTTTGCATTGTCTCAATATGACATCATCTTGTATACACTCAGAGTGCCACAATGTATCATGGGTACATGATACGCCTATATATTCTCTGCTTGCCTTTCATTCACATCCATGTGCACATTAAAGAGCAAAAGCGTGTTAAGGCTGAAAAGGACACAGTAACACACAAACACACACATACACACCCTGGGCAGGCAAGCACCCCCGTCATCCTCTTCATCCTCTCGCACTCAACACTTCCTTTTAAGGGCAGCCAGAGCACCACTGTCCCAGGGGCCCGGACGCAACACCTCACTTCAGTTTACTGTCAGCCTCTGGATGTGATAGGTTTGGAGCTGCCTTCCGGTCCTCTGCATAGTAGCAATAGTTGTCTCCCTTCATCTTTTGGGAGAATAGTCATGATTGGTTCCGTCTGTCGGCCACACATCCTTTCAATGACTCTATTCTCTTTGTACCCATCTTTTTTCTCCTGGTTGCTGTTGTGTTATCTGCTTGTTTGTGATTTCTGCTGCTTTAACCTTTTTTTTTTTTTTTTTTTTTCAAATCTAATTCATATAAAAGTCTTGTTGAATGAATCCTTTAAAAAAAAACAAAAAAACAACAACAACAAAAAAAACTAAAACCAACATGTCTTTTTGTGATGTGTGACAGGATGTGATTGAGGCCATAGCTGAGAGCGCCTTCAAGACCTCACAGTACCCTGTTATCCTCTCGTTCGAGAACCACGTCGACTCGTAAGAGCTTTTCCATGAACTCATGCCATGTAATGCTATTAGCACAATGTAATAAGGTAATAATGGTCCGATGCCATTATACCAAATGGTGTATTGATGGAAAATATTAAGGACGTCATTCTGGCAGTAACAGTGTAAAGTAACAGATGCGTCTCTGCTTTGTTACAGGGTGAAACAGCAGGAGAAGATGGCCAACTACTGCAAAACCATATTTGGTGATGCCCTGCTAACAGAGCCGCTGGACAAATACCCTGTGAGTGCACTGCTGCAACACAGCTCACTGTCAAAATAATAGAGTTAGATAAAGTTTGTATATGGGGATTTGTTAAACAGAACACTTTGTCTGATAAATCAGATAAAGCATTATCATGTTACGCTGTGTGACTCAGCTGAGGTCTGCAGAGTAACCGCATTAACATGAAGGAATGACAAAGTTCAACTTTCATGTTTGTCCTCTTTCTTACCTCTGCTAGACATGATCCTATTGGCTCACATACTCCAGCCAGCCACTATATATCCGATAGTCATTTGTAACAGCTAACGTGTGTTCACCTCCACTCAGCTGTGTGTGTGTTTGTACACTGCCATGCAAACATGAGTGTTGATGGATATTCCTACTTAATTCAAAGGAGCGTATTTCTAATAAAAAAGAAATAATGTGGACATTCTGTTGTGTCCTCAGTGGTAGCAACAGCCATGACCACATACTTTTCTTTCTTCTTCTCTTTGTGTCTGAGATCCAGCTGAAGCCAGGCCAGCAGATCCCCAGCCCATCTGAGCTCATGGGCAAGATCCTCATCAAGAACAAGAAGGGCAGCCACGAAAAACCAGCCCAGACTAAGAAAACCACCACAGCAGCCACCACCGACCAGACCACAACCACAACCACAACCACAGCTGCACCCAACCAGGTCCCAAACAGCACTCCTCAGGATCCCGCAAACCCAGCACCCAGCACCCAGGAGACCCAAGGTGGACGAGAAAGACATCGAGCCAAATCAGATTACAGATTAAAAATAGGCCTGTGTAGTTATTTTTAGGGTTTACTGACATTTTGTTTATATATTTAACCAGAGGGCGACGCAGCTGTGGAGGAGAACGAGGAGCAAGAAGACGCAGAGGAACAGGATGAGGAGAAAATGAAGACATCAGATGAGGTAGTAGGATGAGATATGTCATCTGCGTCCGGCTAGAACAGTTCAAACTTCAGTTGACTTCCTGTCAATCCCCCACAGGGCACAGCTGGACAAGAAGTGACAGCGTACGAGGCAATGTCATCCCTGGTCAACTACATCCAGCCCAGCAAATTCATCTCTTTTGACAATGCCAGAAGTACGTCTTTGCCACATAAATTTAACCCAAACTCAGACAAATAGGTTTAACAACATACACTTAAAAAAAAAAAAAAAAATCACAAGTAAACAAATCAAAGTTGGAGCGAGTTATGAAGTTCCTGATTCCTATTTTCTTCCTTCACAGAGAAAAACAAGAGTTACGTCATCTCGTCTTTTGTGGAGACCAAAGGGGAGGCAATGATTTCCAAGACTGCTGTTGAATTTGTGGAGTATCCTTTAAGAGTGCTGCAGATTGTTAAGCTCCCCAAAAAACAAAAACAAACATGTTCAAATGAGAACATAAATATGTGGCTTTATTTTGTCATAAGAATATATTGGCTCACATACAAAATACAGAGATGTAACATTGTGCTTCTTTAACCATCTTTCTCAGATACAATAAGAGGCAGATGAGCAGGATTTACCCCAAAGGAACAAGGATGGACTCATCCAATTACAGCCCACAGCCTTTCTGGAATGCAGGCTGCCAGATGGTGGCGCTCAACTACCAGACCATGGGTAGAAATGGACACTCAATGCATGCACGCATGATAACCACTCAAAATGTCATAAATGTGTTGCAGGGCATGAAAGCATGTAACCATTTGCAGTTCTTGTTTAATCACTTATTGATTCTGACTTACTTAAAATGCATTTGCTCTGTTCTAAGACCTGAGCTTCTGCTTTTCACCACAGCGGGTCAGTGTTGCACCTCTTTGAGCTGCACAGGCCTCTGCTGTCCTGTGCATCCTAAATGCTCGCTGCTCCTCCTTGTGCCGGAGAGAAGGGAGGCATGAATTGTCTGCTTTGTGTCTATTTCCAGATTTCCCCATGCAGCTGAACATGGCTCTGTTTGAGTTCAACGGCAGAACGGGTTACCTCCTCAAGCACGATGTCCTGCGCCGCAGCGACAAGAAGTTTGACCCTTTCTGTGACAGGATTGACACGGTTGTGGCAAGCACGCTGACCATAAAGGCAGGTTCACGGCCTTGTCATTATCATGCCCCTCCGACTTTAACCACCCATGCAGTGTGTTTGGCGTAGGCCTGCCAGGTTCTGTGGAATATAAATACAAGAAGGCAACAATTCAAAGTGTAAATAATGACTTTAAATCTGCAGTTAAAATTGTTTATACATTAAAGCTGCATCATTTATTGCATTGTAGGGAAACAGATGAACCAACTGTGCTATATGTGTAGAGCTGACAGCTGTTTTTGCTCCTCTAAACTGAGCAATAAAATTACCCTCAATAGCCTTGGGAAGTCTGTGTTTGTTTGTGTGTGTGTGTGTGTGTGTGTGTGTGTGTTTGTTCGTGTGTGTGTGTGTGTGTGTGTGTGTGTGCAGCCATGTTCACTTGGTTTTTTCTCTAGTTTCAATTCAGAGTCCGTGATAATACAAGCTTCCTGCTGCGACTGATAAATAGTTCCTGGTATTCAGCAGACTCCGCATGAGTGAAAACCCTGAGCTCTATTTATATCCACTGTGTCCTGAGCATGGATCCACACAACAGGACACATCCATAACCTCAACCAGCTCGCACATTCATGTCCTCAAATCTTATTCATCTCTCTCTAGATCTATTCGGGCCAGTTTCTGTCTGACAAGAGTGTGAAAACAGGGGTGGAGGTGGAGGTGATCGGGCTGCCGGGAGACCCCAAAAAGAAATATCGCACCAAGTGGTCCAGCACGCCCAACGCCATTAACCCAGTGTGGAATGAGGAGCCTTTTGTTTTTGAGAAGGTGCTCTAAACATGCTCAGATATGAGGGTGAATGTGTTTATGACAGCTCGGCCATTACAACCTGCTCTGCTGCTGTTGGTCTTAATATATTTGTTGTTGGATAGATCCTGCTCCCAGAAATGGCCTCTCTAAGAATCGTAGTCCATGAGGAGAACGGTAAATTCTTGGCACACAGGATCATCCCACTTGATGCCATCCAATCAGGTCAGAGAAAAAAAAAAGCAAAAAAAAAAACACTTTACGTCATGTTTCATCTAATCTACATAATTTAAAACTTCACTGAGTCATCCAAGGCCTCGGAGTGTTTGCTAACTTCTTTTAGCCAGCCACTGGATCAGGGGAGCTGCTGCCTTGTTTTTCATTCACAATGGTTTGTTTTATGCCCTGCAGGCTTCCATCACATCTGCCTGCGCAGTGAGAGCAACTTGCCGCTCACTTTGCCCGCTCTCTTTGTCTACATTGAGGTCAAGGACTATATCCCTGCTGCCTTTGCAGGTGCTTGGCTCTTCACTTTTTCTCTTTTTGTGAAAGAGAAGAAAAAAAACAACCTCTGCTGTAATTGAATTCATGCTGTCAGTGATAGTTAGGGACAAGATCCTGGCTAGATTTAAATAGGATGTCCGGAAGCATACAGCTTTTTTTTTTTTTTCAGTTTGGTAAATTTTAAATGGCAAATTATGCCTTGCTGCACACTGATGTATTTGATTCTCCCTCAGATTTCACAGATGCCTTATTTAACCCAACAAAGGGCACAGAGAAGACAACAAAGACCCCAAAGGAGGTAATGAAAAGCTGCTCAGCCATCATCCACCAAAATTGACATATCACTAATGTCCCCAGTTCCCCTATAAAACCTTAACAGCACTAATGAACTTCTTGGAAGACGACCAGGCCTGTTAGATTGTGATGTTCCCGTCCTTTTTTGTGCCCACGCAGTCATCAGCTGACTACATTTCCCCCTACGAGTTGCCTCTTGCGGCCGAAACCCCCACGGACAAAGCTAAGGAAAGTGAAGCCCCCGTCATAGGTAAGAAAGCTTGTGAAGGGGACACAGTTCAGAGTTCAGCTTTAGTATGACCCTCTTGAAACAGGTCTCTGTATTTGATCACTGAACATTTCTGCCTCCCTTAGAAAAGGCTGCATCTGAACCGACACCGCCTGTTGATGCCACTGACCAATCGTCCCAGTCGGCTCCAGAAACAAGTGCAGAAGAAGCTAAAGAAGAGGCAGTGAACACAACAGATACTCCACAGCCTGCAGCAGAGCCTCTTCAAACTCCTGATACAGCTGCTGCTGCTGCTGCTGAAGATCCAGCACCAGATGCAGGAACATCTGACCCCCATCCCGAAGTCACTCCTTCCCCTGAGGAGGAGGCTGCCCCTGAAAAAGAAGCGCCCCCGGAGGCTGCCCCTGAAAAAGAAGCGCCCCCGGAGGCTGCCTCTGAAAAAGAAGCGCCCTCAGAGTCAGAGGCAGCTCCCGAAACCAAAGATGAACCGGTAAATGACTCCAGCACTGACCCTGAGCCTGCTTCAGATGATAAAGCAGGCACAGAGGAGGCTTCAGGAGCGCCTGCTGCTGCTGCTGCTGTGGTCGTGCCCTGTCCGGCCAGCACATCGCCAGAGTCTGCAGGATCGAATGACTCATCTGAGCCGCCGGCGTGCAGTGAAGGTAACAGTGAAATGCTTCATGTGCTGTGCTCATCACAGTGTCTCTACTGTCAATACACTTTAGGAAAAAGGTAAAACACAGACCAATTTAGAGGTGTTTTTGTGTTGAAGGGATTTATTATGAATGCACAACTCCTGCCAACACAAGCCAGAGGATTCTCACAACAAACCCCTGTGTGTTTATGCTGCAGAGCCTTCGACTGTGACTACTGAGGAACTGACACAGCACAAGAACTATCTGAAGGTCATCAAGCGCCAGGAGAAAGAGATGAAAGAAACCGAAAAGAAGTATCAGAAAAAAGGAGAGGACCTGATTCAAAAATACTCTGACTCCTTCAAGGCCATGATGAAGAAAACCTCTCTAAAGAAAAAAGAGTGAGAGGGGATTTTTTTTTCTCCTATTTTTTGTCATTTTGTGTTTTATTATTAGTTTCAAGCTGAAATATGGACGGGGAAAAACATGCCTGACAAAAGCGGCTTGGATAGTGTTGATTGAGGAGCGCTGTCACGTTATCATTTCAGAGCAAGGGAACCCATCTGTCCAATTGTTTACGTTTAGTCATTCACCAAAAACTGCTGTGTTTCCTTTAAAGCAGCAGTGAATTCTACAGCGTATTAATATTGACTCACTAATGAAGTTGTTGTTGTTTTGGTCAGTGTTATTAATGAGATTATATTTGGAAGCACAGAGAATATTCCTCAGCTAATGTGTTTTTCTGTCTGAAGCAGAATATTAGAGGATGAAGAGAACAACTAAATGAATATGGATCTTAGTCTTCCACACAAAGCTTTCAGGATGAAACGTATTATTCAAGGCCGCATGAGCATCACTCTATAGGATTTCCAGTAACTGCATGGTTGTACCATTATTTGTCTACTTGGAGGGGTAGTGGCTGTTAGTCAGTAATTCTATTCCCCTTGCATTAGTCCTATTGTGTCATGTTTTGTGCCCTGCAGGGGAGGGGGAGGCACCTCGGACTCCAGCGTGAAGACGGAGCAGGTGAAGGAGCAGAAAGAGAAAATGCAGGTCGAGCTGCAAGCTCTGTGGACGGAGCAGAACGATCAGCTGAAGAAGAAGAAAGAGCAGTTTGCTACAGAGGTTTGCAAAATATAGATTCATTTTCAAAGTCCACTCAGAGAAAAGTTTTGTCCCCCATTCACAAAAAAAAAAAAAGGCATCACTATTTGGAAGTACCTCAGGATATTTCCTCAAACCCTGTGCCTTAAAGCTGCCCTAATATCAATAATTTCACAATAACAATTGATCACATCAGTACACGTGAAAGCAGTCACTGGCAGTTACAAACCCGCAGAGAATTATCACCCACCTTTAGTTCCTCTCGACTCTACAAGGTGTTTTAAAGCCTTTCAGCTCATTGTTTTGGTTTTTCTTGCTTGTATATTTGCTGTTCTGGCTCAGTCTCACTGCTCTCATCAGCGTCGTTTCCAGCAGCAGCAGCAGCAGCAGCAGGCGACTGTCTTCAGTGAAGATTCTCTAAAAAGCCAACTGTACACTACCTGCTCAGCACCAGACAGCAGACCGGTCAAGTTAGCGAATAGCTGGTGAACACAGTGGAGCATTTCTCAGCTAAAGAGTTGGTGGAGATGAAAACAGAGATAAAAGGAGAGTAAATATTGGACTTACATTTCATGTTTTGTACAAGTTAAGCCACAACAACACAACAAGTCTTTCTTTATGATGTGATAATATGTCACCCGCTTGTTCTGCTGCTCCCAAGTGTTGCTCTCAACGTCCTCTCCTTTACAAAGGCCAATATTGTGCTTTTTACTTCACTGAACTATTTGACTCCGGTAGTACAAGCAAAATATATTATCATTTGAAAAAATATGATGGATTATTGTAGGTTAAATGAACCCAATAATAAATAAAGCAATTAAAATCAGTTCCACTATTATGAGATTTGACATAAAACTGTAGCTGATCAACTAATACATCACTGATAATAATCCAGTGGCAATAATATAACAGTCTCACAGGGGCTATTATGTATAATAATTAGTCTTATTTTTCATACTTAAGTACATTTTGCAGATGAAACTGAAACTTTGAATGCAGGGTTTTTACTTGTAATTGTCATAATTGAATGGTCCTTTAGTCATTTGGCATCTTGAACAGAAATAGTTCATCTGTGTAGCAATAGAGTTATTTTCTCAAGTTGTTTCTCAAATGCATTTTCAATCTTTTTTTTTCCTAATCAAAAAGTCAAGATCTGCTCCTTGTCCCAACTTGGTTCCTTTCTTGTGCTCTCCTCATGCTCTGCCACTGGCTGTCTTTATTATATCTAATGATTCACTCCTAAAATAAGATTCATCTCCATTGTTCAGGATGCATTCACATCTCTCATGGAGCACCTGATTTTACCTCTCTGTGCTGTGTGTCGGGGATTAGAGGCAAGCAGCCAGCGCTGTAGATGCTCTATTGATTATGCATCAGACCTAGGTGCTCGGGGCTGCTCTTAGCATGAGCTCTGAATCTGCATGAGACTGAGGGGTCAATCAGGTAATTTTTCAAAGGTTGCCACCTCAGTAAAGTGTGGATCGTACTGTAGAAGTGCTGTGGAGTTAGGTGACAGTTAGCATCTTGCTCACAGGTCTTAAACCTAAAACCAGAGGGGCCGAACTTTTGTTTGGCTTGAGGAAGAAAGACTTTAATCAATCACACAAGGCAGGGACACTGTTAGAGTGACTCACGTCTCATTATCTGTCTTTATCTTGGTTGTGATTGTGTCACTTCCTTCTTCTGTTGTGACAGAGACTGACCAAACTGTTGGAGATGGCCACAGAGAGACACACCAGTGAAGTGAAGACCCTGGAGAGGTGTGATCACACGTACAACACATTTGGGACATGCTGTACACACTGAGAGGGCTTTGCTGTGTCTGTCCAATCTGTGCCTTGAGATTTTAGTGACACTTTCCGTGTGTGTGTGTGTGTGTGTGTGTGTGTGTGTGTGTGTCATCTGAGGTGAAAAATTTGACATTTTGCATAGAGAATACCTCAGACAGTGAATGATTCTCCTCAATGTCCGGGTCCTCCAATGTCCTTGACTAGCTTATGGTGTGCATGTGTGTGTGCATGTGTGTGCGTGTGTGTGCGTGTGTGTGCGTGTGTGTGTGTGTGTGTGTGTGTGTGTGTGTGTGTGTGTTATCCCAAGTCCCCAGCTGGCGGATGGTTATCTCAGGACAACCATTATGCAACAGGTGTTTAAACAGCACCAGGGGAGCCAAGGCAGCCCTGGACATCTACCTGTCCACACAAACACCATGATATTGCATTTAAGCCTTTCTATCACTGTAAAGAAAAGGTCACATCGGACACATGCAGCTCTGCAGCTCTTGTTTCAAGGAAGAGGCTTGTTTATAGGACAACTTTTCATTTTTACATTTCAAATCAAGTCCTTACTTTCTGTCTTTGTCCTCACTTTCTGTTTCTGTCTTATTTTGCAGTGAAGCCAAAGATAAAATGAAGAAAACGCTCTCAAAATCTTCATCCTCAAAGAAAGCAAAGTGAGTTCTTAGCATGACCTTGCCTTCACTTACTGTATGTGTTTCCATTCACTGCCATTCCTCCGACCGAATTACAGCTTGATGTCCAAGATGAAAAGAGATGTGAGAAGACAAATGATGAGGAGCAGCTCAGCCTTTTACTTATCTGCCACATGGCACTGCACATTTAGCCGGGTTTGTTTTGATGAATTTTTAACACCATGTACAAGAGGTCTAATTGAAAATGATTAATTATCTTCTCTTAGGCTTAAAAAGGCCATGAGCACCGAGATGTTGGATGAGAACAGTCAGTCCGATGGTGCAGTAAGTATAAACGTCTTTCATCAAACTTGTTGAAAGAAGTTTTGTACATGTATGTGTACAATTAAAGGAATACATTTCTTTTACTTGTGCTTATTTGCTTTTTTTCCGAGTCAGATCAGAGGATCGATACCACTCCCACGTCTTAATGGGAAGCTACAGCCAGCAGCAGGTTAGCTTAGCTTAGCATAAAGACTGTAAACAGGGGGAAAGGGCTTGCCTGGCTCTGTCTGGTAATACGATCTGTCGACAAACACCTCTAAAAGTTAAGATATTAATTGTTCTTAATTTCTTCTTAAAGGGGTTTGTGACAATAAGTAAAAACTCATTGCGCTTTGCTTGGAAATAGTCATAAAACAGTAACTTGTGGGCTCATCTTTTTACACTTTGATTTTTGTATGGATTACAAATCAAGGACAAATCAAATCAAATCAAGTCAGAAAGCTGACAATGAGATACAATAAAATATTTAAAAAAAGAAAAAAAAGAATAATAGAAGAACAGAATAGAAATACAATAAAATAGAATAATAAAAGAATAGGTAAAATACAATACAATGGCAGTAGCTTCATATTTACTGAACAGACAACATAGTGAGAGTCATCTTCAAATCCAAATCTAACTCTTGGCAAGACTGCATTCTTGCAGTCTTGCCAAGAGTTAGATTTGAAGATCACTCCCACCATCATGTCTGTTCAGTGAATATGAAGCTACTGTCAGCATATTTCCCAAAATGTCTCCAAGCTAAGGTAACTGGCTGCTAGCTGCAGCAACATGTTTAACGTACAGCTGTGAGAGTGGTACCAGACTTCTCATTTGGCTCTCAGTAAGAAAGTGAACAAGCTCACCACCTTGAACATATTCATGTTTATTACTGTCAAAGCTGACACCTAAGATCTACTGGTCTGTTCAACACCTATTGTATTTAACAGTGTAACTATGGTTACAGAGAGGCAGCAAGTCTCTAAAGATTTGAAGAAAAAAAAAAATCACCTTAGGCATGTAACAGTACTTTCCTTTCATACATCTGCACACATGTTCACATATAATACAGTCACGTGTTGCTAACAGATACACACACGCACGCACACACATACACACACACACACACACACACACACACACACACACACACATTGTTGAACTGTAAGCACACATGAGAATGCACACCCATTCACCCACAAAACACCCACATACGCCAACACACAGAGACACCTTTTACCCACTGAGTAAAGTGCAGCGGGCCCTGACCATAGGCCAGGCTTGTGCATTACTCAGAAGCTGTTTACAGGGAGCGGGCTAATCCATGCGTGGTCGATGACTCACTGAGCTCTGCTCCTGTTCCTCTGTTGGCTCATCAAGATTCAAACCCGTTGTATCTGGGTTAAAGACCCGGCTATTTCACTCTGCTCCTTTCCGGTTGGCTCTGTTTGGATAGCAGAAAAAACAAAAACCCAGACCCCCCCCCCCCCCCCCCCTTACACATTAGGGTTGTGTTGCAGTTCACTTTGATCTACTTAATCAACATTCACCAATTAATTACCACAACTATTTATAAAACAATCACTTGTTTGATCAGCACAGCCTCAGTACTGGATGGCCAGCTGAAATAAGGGCTGTGTAACCGAACTGGACAAATCCGACCTGTTGTGACTTAACTGTATTGATTCTCTTGCTCCGGTTGCTTCCCGTGGGTCCGTTCCTCTCTGGATATGCACACACATATGCACTCACAGGGAGAAACATGAGCGGCTGAAGTGCTTATAGACATGCAAACAGTCTTTATCCCCTCACTTGATACTATATGCACACAGACTTAAACCACAGATCAATATGTTTTTCAGTAGTGACACGTTGTATTGTTACAGTCCTCAGATCACAGCCCGCAGCAAGAGGCTCTGAAGAAGAAACAGGCAGCTACACTGGAAGAAATCAAGACCCTGACTAATCAGGTACACACTCTTGTCACTTACAGCTCATTTTGAACAAAAACCAGGAACTCAATTTATTGTATGTTCAAATGGGGAAGTAAAAGTTCATTTTCCACATTCTTAGGGAAATGTGTCAGATTTACCGATAAGCAAGTTTCAGCACCGCAGACTCTGATGGTTCCTCGACAATCAGAAAGTGGAATATCATGAGCAGCATGTTTTTACCATCTGGAGCTATCCTACAGCTTCTAAATTTAATCCCTGGTTCCTCATGTCAAAAAGCAGATTTAAGGCGCTTTTTCCACCAAAAGTTGCAGCAACTTTAATTTTCCAAGGACCAATGTCCAGGAACTTTTCCCAGGGGTAGAAGTTCCTACAGCACGTTGTTATTTGCGTTCCCACAGAAGGGAATTTTTTGGTTGTTAAAACTATCTTCCCGGATTTTGATTTAGACTGTGGTTCCTCACCCATATGCAAATGTAATACATACATCTATTGAATTTCCATATATGAAATAATAAAATAAAAACATGTATGTAAAAATGATATATAAAACCTATTAGAAACTGGAAAACATTCATATATTGACATATGTTTAACCCATATAGATATGTATGTATGCTTATATTGTAGACATATGTAAATATATATCCGTCCCAAAGCCTGTCAATATCTATTGATATTATGTACAGTTGGGTTCAAAAGTCTGAGACCACTTTCCCAGAATTGGAGAATGGACATTAAAATTAATAACCTCTCTAATGGTGGGTCTTCCCCCATAAAGTGACTGTGTAAATAAGTTTTGTTTCCACAGTGTGATTAAAATGTAAATTCTTCTGCACACATACATATACACACATCTAAAATGCAAACTATGCCAACAACAAATCCCTGTTTTTCAAATACATTGGCCATGTGTCCATTCAGTGATTGTACACGGTGCTGTGGTGTGACACATCCAGTTCAGGCAATTGAGAAAGTACAAACCAAGCTCCCACCGCTGTATATGATGTCAGCGCACTTTTTAATGACAGTGCTTTGCTTTGAATTAGTGAAACCCTGGCAGTTGGTACTGAGAAAGGAGGTGTTAGATGGTTGACGCTTGAACACCAGATGGATGGGGTGTTTTTATGTCTCACCATAGTATTAGCTTACAAATACAGTTTTTGATACTGCGAGAAGCAGTGGGAGGAATTCAAGTGAGGCTTTAAAAAGCAAAGCAACAAATGAGGATAATTTATTTGCTTTAAACAGTAGAGCTAAACAATGCCATATGTATTTAACATCATTGACTTAGTATTGAACCACTTTCCTTAATGCAGGCACATTGCATGTTACATGTTATTATATATTCTGAAATCTAGAATCAATCCGTGCCACTTATCTTTATTCTTCCTCTTGTGAATACAGAAATTCCTTTCTCTAAAGATTATGATTAGCACCTGGCGGATAAAAAAAATAAGCTTTAAAGCTTTAAAAAAGCTTTTAACCTCTGACTGACTTTTGGCCTCACGTGTCTGCAGCTCAATCAGGAGGCCCTGAAGGAGCACGAGCAGAAACTGAGGTCTCTGCCAGCGGAGGTGAGGGATGCAGTTAATGTCTGTGTGGGGGCTCACTTTCCTGAACTGGTTGACCAGGCTGGAGACAAGAAGGTGGAGGGAGGCGGCTTCTATGGAGATGTCTTCCTTGGTTAAGCTTGCCTTTTGATCCCTGAGCCCTCAGTGTCACCTTGTCTTAACTTTTTAAAAACTTTTTATCACTTTTACATTTATTTTTCAACCTGTTACATAATCTATGGTCTAACTTTAGTTTATTCAATTAGGGAGCTGTGTGTGACATTTCAGTTTAGATTTCGGTGCTATTCGTAAAGAAAGTATTTTTTAGGGACTTTTAAACCATAATAAGGTTTTCATGGGTGTCAGGTAGACCAAAAGTTAGATTATTTGGAAATGATTTTAATTTTCTTTTTGACTCTTTATTTTAGTTGCTTTTCATTAGTAAAAAAAAAGACAAAAACAAAACACCCTCAACTGGGCTATTCAGGGACAAATATCTTCCAGATGAAAAGCCTCACAGTCTCTTTTCTGTTCTCTTAATGAGTTTAAAAATGGGAATAAATGAAGCACGAAAAATGTGGCGGCATCAGTCTGCCGGCTGAATCAAGACAATGACTCTCTCTGTAACAATTGAGCACAGCTTGATTTTACTTCTGTGATCCTCCTTGAAGCCACAGCAAAACTGAGCATTAGGTGTGTTGAACCCACACAGCAAGTTTTGCAGAATGAAGTAAAGGTACATTTATACTGTCACAACAACAATCAAGATAAGGCCATAAAAAACTAGAATTACCACTTCACAGTTGTATACCTCCGCCAACTAGTCAAGTTTACATCCATGTCTGTCCAGAATCATACAACATATGTAGTGAAGACTTTGATTATTGGTATTAAGTGTATTTTTTTCAGTTGTGATATAGAGATATATAAATAAAATAGATGTGCCTTGACTTTGTCAAGCTTTGTTGTTCTTGTTGGGCATACTGTATTAGTGTTAGTTCATTGAGAGAAATAAAAAACAGTCAAATTCCTTGTATGTTTTCACATGCTTGGCCAATTAAGTTGATTCTGATAGAAAACAAGGTTGTATGCAGGACAGTAGAAGATGCTTCAAAAATGTTACTGCAAAGAAGGTAAACATTATAAATTCACACGTCTTCAACCCAGCAGCACAGAAGATCTTTACAATCACCGCAGCTTCAAGTGTTACCGTTTCACTATGTGACCAATGATGAACTATGGTCACAATCTACCCTTCTCTTCATGAGTTATGGTGTTAAATTGTGGCCAGAAAAGCGGTTTTTCAAAACATTATGATGTCAGAGTGAAGTTGACCTTTGACCTTTTTGGATATAAAATATCATCACTTCATTATTTTTTCGTATTAGACATTTGTGATCTCTTTTGTCATAATTAGAGTATGAATTCTTGAATTATGGTGAAAAATATGTTTTGTGTGGTCACAGTGACCTTGACAATTGACCTTTGACCACCAAAGTCAGTTCATCCTTGAGTCAAAGTTGGTGCTTCAGTCAAATTTGAAGAAACTCCCTCAAGGCATTCCTGAGGTGTCGCGTTGATGAGAATGAGTCAGACAGGTGGATATAAAAACATAAATATTCCCTTTGTAGTCAGTATTGTTGCCATTTTGTCTTTTGATGAACAGCACATGGATGAGAGCAACAAGATGATGTATCCTCTGCATTATCAGTGTCAGTCTTTTACCATTATCTCAGCAGCTGATCGTTACTTCAATGTTTGTTTTCATCATTTTTGAATTACTGGTTTACTACTATGTAACTCACTATGTTGAGGACACACTGGTGTGCATTGCAGAGAACGATCAAAAACCTGGAGGCTGAAGGTTCACATGCCACAGCCTGCCCGATTACTTGAGACTTGCCTTGACAGCTCTGGTCTTGCATATCCAGGTTTGCACCCAATCATAACTGCAATACTAAAGTGCATATAATACTGAGAGCACAATGCGCTGCCTGTTCACACCAACACAGTTCATACATGCAAGCTGCCAAATGCAACCACTGTGTGCGTTCAAAGACACTGATGAGGAAGGGGCATGCACTGCTCTTTCACTCCCTGCTGGCTGAGGTGTCAAACTGGATACCTTCTGTTTACAAACCGGTTTCTCTAATAATTGGCCACTGATTTACCAACATCTTTTTTTTTTGTTTTGTTTTTTTGAACAGGGTGAAGTGGGTGATTTTCTCTAATCAGACAGTCTCATTTGAATGATTTCTAGGGGCCTGAACAGATAGAGCTATACAGCATTTCTCAACAAAAAAGCCTCAAATAGAGTACAGTCTTAAAATAAGAAGGATTTTGAGCAGAATGATTGAGTTTGTCTTACTTCCTAAGCAAGACATCCTCTCTTAACACCTTCAATACATTATTTGAGTGTGTGTGAGTGATTAAATTATAGTTTATTAAAGTGACGTAAAACGAAACATAACAAAAATGAAGACAAGAGAAGCACAATCTCTAACTGTGCTATTTGTGACTTGATTGAAGACTCCAGTGGTTCATTCAGTGGTTGGAAGGTGAGTAAAGAGCTGATGGTGATGACGGCCAAGGAGCTGGTCAGTGTGTAATTTGGCACATTATGGCACGACTGATTCATAATACCACATAATTGCAATATCTTTTCTCTCCATCTAATACGACAGAGCAAGTGCTCTTTTCAAAACAGAGCTGTAATAAAGGCACGTGGACCACACAGAATGCATGTAATTTGGATTTTTTTTATTTTTAAACTCACAGAAATTGTGAAATGTCCCAACTTCATTTCAGCTCTCTGTTTACACACACGTGCTGTGCAGTTATTAATGACCACAGCTTTTCCCTGACTCTTTATCCGAAGCAATCAGCCCATTTGTCTTATTTCCTTTTCACACTTCTTCTTGTGAATCAAATGACATGTGTGACATTTAAAAGAGGAGGATCTGGACAAACCATGTCTGCGAGACACAGCTTGTGCCTGAGAGTCCTGCCACCTCATACACAACACAGATGCACTGTGAGCTTTAGAGTGTGAAACCAGTCAGCCCTGAATCACTGGGCTCAATAATCTTACATAAAATGGAGACAACTCCGGCAGCTCTGTCTCAGACCAGCTGGAGAGGGATGGCCTGAGCAGGATCTTTAACCACATGGCAACACTTGGCCGCTCACTGACACTGGACAGAAAGCCAAACTATGAAGGAAGTGCTTCCAGTCACACACACACACACACACACACACACACACACACTGAAGCAGATGTTTAGATGGAAAATGTAATAATGATTGCTAGAAGAATTCCCAGTGTATGCACGCTCAGACAGAAAAATGTGAAAGGAGATGGAATTAAAAGGTACGTGAAGGTTAAAGAGAACATAAAAGAAATGATCTAGTAAAAATCTTTACTAGTGTTTTAAATGCAGTCGTAATTCTTTACATATTAAATTCGGGCTGAATGGTGCATGTGGAGCATCAATGTGTTGTAAAATGCTTCACAAACCTCAAACAAGTGCTGGATATATGTGGTTTTATGGTGATTTGCACCACATATTTTACCTAATAGGGGATTGTATTAATCTCATCTCACCATGAAAATATTTATTTAGAGAAATTATCACAATCCAAAAGCATACAAACTGTTAACACTAGCCATTAGTGTGATCCTGCTGAATCTTGGCAGTGGCTGAAGAGACAGTTCTAGCTTTTGTCCATTGCAGTCTGTGCTCGATCAGTCTATTTTAATCCTTTAAAAAAACAACTGAGAAACCAAACCCAGCAATTTAAAGACTCTACACAGTGGTTGCACAACGTTGTAGTTTACCTTACAAAATGCAAGATTAGAATAATATTAGCAGAGAACAGAAAAGGGATATTTTGGCCAGATAAACTCAAAGAATTAGGACACATGTACATGTGAGGAGTGAACTACCCAGAGTTCACTCTTCTCTATTCTCTTCCTCTTGTTGTTTCCTGCGTGAGGAAGCAGGTCTAACTTGCAGAAGGTGGGGAGTCATGATCTATAGTCCATCTTGGCATGAAGTGGGTGCCATCCTGGATGAATATTAAGCACCCACACCGCCCACATACACACCACCTGCTGAGGCTGCACTGTCACAGGCTGTGTGTGTGTGTGTGTGTGTGTGTGTGTGTGTGTGTGTGTGTGTGTGTTGGATCACTCTGTGGGCTGCATACTGTACTTTTAAACAAGTAAAAACCACAGCCAAGGCAAGATATTTCAATAAAATACTGATTCCTTTGCGCATAATTTGCTCACATGCTATCACCAGGCTGCAGGAAGTTGTTCTTTGTTCCAGGATACCTTACACAATCCCATTAAAATCATGGTTTTGGCATGGGATTAGCAGCAGCCTAATGAGTATTCCAGGAGGCTCATCTCCCTGTAGTCCGTCACCCTCTTCTCCTGTGTGTTACATGAGCGCTAAGGACCTTTGAGAGGCACCTCCACGTTCTCAGAGATGCAAATTTTAACTTCCTGCATGTGGCAAGGACATGGTGCTTACATTAGACGCAAACAATTACACAAGTGCACACACACACACACACACACACACACACTGACACCCACATACTGAAAGCCAGCGCTAGACAGCACTTTCATGGCTACTTGAATTCTGATTTTCTCATGTTCCCCAGACAGTTTTGGAGCTAAAATTCATGCCATCAGGCCCAGGTTGGGTGATTTATTCTGCTCTTACTCTGGCACTCTACACCATTTGGATAACACGTTGCCTGATGATATCTCCATTAAAGCCCCAACCTCTCTGGGGTGAGAGCATCTGTCTCACTGTGAGTTAAGAGGGCCGAGAGACAAGAGTCATATCAAAACCCTGGCAGCTGACTGTGCTATTATGTAATCACAAAGATGCCTGATTTGAACTGCAAATGGCTGTTCTTAGTGATCTACACTGTTAATATGAAGTGACATGAAACACTGTTAAATTTTCAGCTACAGGGTCAAATAATTGCTTTAATTTAAATAAAATGTTTAACAAAAAATAAATCTGTTAAATCAGTCATATGTTTATTTGGCAGTGATCAAATACCTTTTGATCTCTAAGAACAAAGTAAAAAAATCAAATTACAACTATATTTCCCTATAAAAAGC